>NC_134355.1:56403211-56408211 GCF_048569485.1 Anomaloglossus baeobatrachus
GCAATATCTATATAGATAACGAGGATCTGTATGTGTTATTGTGCAATTTTATGTGTGTGTATATCTCTGTATTGTATGTGTGTAGTAAGTAGATTCTCTGTATTGTATGTGTGTAGTAAGTTGATTTATGCTGCACATAGGGATGTGATTAATATGAGGATTGCAGTAAAGGATTCTATACATTAATGTTTAATGTTCAGGATTCTATACATTAATGTTTAATGTTCAGGATTCTATACATTAGTTCATGCTCACTTGCTGAGTATTTGTGTTGGTGTAGATGTAAGTATGAAGAAGCAATAATGAGTACAGTATGAAGATGGATGTGCAGGATTGTATTCATTCATGTGTTTATATTGATATTTATTCTACAAGATATAGCTATATAAGTGGTTGAATGTGTGGGTGTAGATGTGGGTATGACATTTTAATGCTGTAGATAGTATTATAGGAGGGATAAAGATTGGTGTACAGGATTCTCTATAATGATATGTGTGTATTTCTGAGGACTTTTCTATGCATGGCTGTGTATTGTATTTTATATATATATATATATATATATATATATATATATATATATATATATAATGTAGTAGTGATCTGTACAGTGTGAGGCTTGCTGTGTAGGATTGTATATGATCAGGTGTGTGTATCCTGTGAGCCCCCTGCAGAGCACTGTCTGCTCCTCATACCTGCCCCTTGCTCTGTTTATCTCAGCCTGGAGACATCACATCCTTCTCACTATTGATTGCTCAATCCAAACAGAGCAAAAGAGGGAAATAGTATTGGACAGATGCTGCTCATTCGTGAGTAACAGGTTCACTGCAGCCGGATCCTGCACCATTATCCTGTAACTGCAGCTTCAGCAGCACCTGTACTCCTGCGCTGACCTCTACAGCCTCCTGTGCCTCATACCTCCACTCACTCCCTTCACATTGCTCTAGGAATAGTAAGAAATGTAAATCGATTCAATAAATTCAAGATTATAATCTCCAAGGGAAATTCTGCAAAAATACTAGCATAGAAAGGAGCCCGTATATTGATGCTTTATGGTTTCCCACAAAACAAAAGGATCTGTTTAGTTTATCACCTATTAAGATAAAATAAAAAAAGGATGGATGGAAGAATCAAGAAAGAAAGAAAGAAAGAAGAATCAAGGAAGAAAGGAAGAAAGAAGAGAATCAAGAAACAAAAGCAATAAAGATAGAAGAGCAATAAAGAAAGAAGAGAATAAAAAAGAAGGAAAGAATGAAAGAAAGAAGAATCAAGAAAGAAAGAAAAGCAATAAAGATAGAAGCGCAATAAAGAAAGAAGAGAATAAAAAAAGAAGGAAAGAAAGAAAGACAAAACAGATGACTGGAAGGGCTCAAAAACGCTGGCAAAAACGCAGAAAGAATTGACATGCTGCATCTTTGTGGCTACCACAAAGACGCAGCCAAAAAAAGCTGCAACGTGCGCACAGAAAAACTGAAATCTCATATACTTTGCTGGGGAAGGAAATGCATGCAGTTTTGAGACCACAACTGCATCCAAAAAACGCGTAAAAACGAGGTGTGGGTGCGCACAAAAGGTTTATATTGGTAGTGTGCCAACTATAGGAGAAAGACAGAAAGAAAGAAAGAAAGAAAGAAAGAAAGAAAGAAAGAGAGAGAGAAAGAAAGAAAGAGAAAGAAAGAAAGAAAGAAAGAAAGAAAGAAAGAAAGAAAGAAAGAAAGAAAGAAAGAAAGAAAGAAAGAAAGACAAGAAGGGAATAATGGAAGAAGGAAAGAACAGGGAAATAATTAAAGAATTAAAATAAATAGAAAGAAAATATAGAAATATTAACCATAGATAGATAGATAGATAGAGAGATATTAACCAGCGCTATGCTGTACAGCTTTTCTCATCTGTGCATATATCTTTGTGCCATACTCACACCCTACCTCCCATCCATTACATTATGTGCCATTATCACCATCCAGCGGTCCAGTCCCCCACAGTCAGTGTGAAGGTCACAGAGACACCTGCCTCTTGCAGTGTATACCTGTCCAGTGTCTGGCTGTATACTCTATATATAGGGGATTTAGAAAATGCTTTAGTGCAATGGTGATTGGAAACACTGGGATTCTGTATCTGCAGAGTGGTGATGGCTTAGGCATTATAGAAAATGAACCTAATAATCTCACGATTCAGTTGTGATTTATAGTAGTCATATTAATACATTAAACTTATTGATTAATTAATCGGTTAATGCTGAAATATACATTATATTAAGCCGGTCTCCAAATAACATTTCACGTTTTCAACATTTACACAAACATTGATACAATTATGGAAATTGCTCAGCAGCATTTTCCTTTTCTTCTGTCTTGTCGCTCATCGTACAATGTCTTTGTTACAGCGTCATTCACACTTTTGATTCCAAGTTTGGATTTTGTGCTGGATGATTGGAGTGAAAGAGTTAAATAAAATGTATTCAAATGTCGCTTTGTACAATCATTTCCCGCTAAATACAAATCATAGGATCGAAATTACGATTAACTACAAAATAAAGACTCTGGGGACTAATCGATAAATAAACGAAATGCTGGAAATCACTGAAGAGATTTGGAGTCGGGGAAAATAAGGTTTTGTGGTAATCTGTAGATTCATTAGTGGTCATTACTTATGTAAAACTCCAGTAACAAAAGAGTCAATAATTAAAAGAAACAAATATCGATTGTAAACTTGCTCCTGGATCTGACAGAAGCTTCAGATTCTAATTGAGTTGGACAAAACTGATTCATTTCATTTAGTAAAATGCCCTGTATTCTGAGAATGTTTGATGAAGACGATCATACATTGTATAATGTACTGAATACATGTAAATATGTGAAAGTGTAAATATGTGTGTATGTGTACATTTGTATTTGTATGTTTGTATGTATGCATGTATGTATATTTGAATGTGTGTATTTGCGTATGTTTGTTTGTATGTATGTGTGTATTTGTATATGCAGGCTTGTATATATGTGTGTATTTGTATATGCATGTTTGTATGTATTTGTGCATTTGCATATGTATGTTTGTATGTATTTGTATAAGTATGTTTGTATGCATGTCTGTATTTGTATATGTATGTTTGGTTGTATATGTATGTATGTATATATGTATTTGGACATGTATGTTTGTATGCATAAATGTTAAATGTGTGTATGTGATATGTCCTGTGCACGTGGGTACAATGCATGCTTTATATATAATATATAATAAATATATATATAGTGCATAGCGTCTGTGTATTAATGTCTATACAGTGTGTGTATAAGGTTTAGGCATATCTTTGGGTACATGTGTATACTGTTGTATCTACACTGTGCATGTGTGTTATATTATGTGTTATGTTATATGTTATATTATATTATATATACACATTTACTGTGTGTGTGTGTGTGTGTGTGTGTGTGTGTGTGTGTGTGTGTGTGTGTGTATATAAAAAAGTTTGTTTAAAAGAGCTGAGAGTCCTCAGTAGTTGATACCTTTTAATGGCTAACTGAAAAGATGGTAATAATATATATATTATATTTATAAAAACACGTGTAATATATATATGTGTGTGTGTGTATATATATATATATATATATATATATATATATATATATATATATATATATATATATACATATATGTTTGTGTGTGTGCGTATATATGTGTTTGTCTGTGTGTGTGTGTGTGTGTATATATATATATTTGTGTGTGTGTGTGTGTGTGTGTAAAAAAGGTTGTTTAAAAGAGCTGAGAGACCTCAGTAGTCGATACCTTTTAATGGCTAACTGAAAAGATGGTAATAATATGTGTGTGTGTGTGTGTATATATATATATATATATATATATATATATATATAAACACGTGTAATATATGTGTTTGTGTGTGTGTGTGTATATATATATATATGTTTGTGTGTGTGTGTATATATATGCTTGTGTGTGTGTATTCAATGTGTTCAAGCAAATATATGTATAATATATAATGTCAAAATATCTAAATAAACCCATATTTCTTATGTAGTGTGTCTATATTCCATCCCTGTGTGTTCAAGCAGTAATTCTATCAGCATATACATGTGTGATTACCTACATGTGTGTATATGGCAGTGTGTGCAGCCACTTACCCCTCAGGAGCCCCTGCCTGCAGAGAATGACACTTTCTAGCTATATGAAGGCAACACATAAATTTATATAGTGCAGTATAACAGTCAGGTCAGTGGGATGCAGTGTACACTGAGCAGCCCCTGGCTAATAAAAAGCTCAGCCAAGCATATTCCTTCGTGTACAGGTGCTGCAGGATCCTGACACTCAGCACTGGAGCCTCTTCTTTTCTATAACTCCCCATCTATGGTACTACACTGGACTCTCTGCACCTCCCAAGAGATAGGGGTGGGGTCTCCCCATATCTTGCCACCTGCAATGCATGGTGTTGGGGGAGGGGTGGGGGTTGATCACAATTGCAGGTGACTATATGTCTCTGTGCTTTCACGTTTAACACCTATCCTGAGCTAAATAGTGTTGTAAAAAATCATAAAGAACAGGAGACAGTAAAAAAACAAAAATAATAGCATAATAATAATAATAATAATTTCCCTAAATACGCCAATGCTGACAGTGAGTCTTTCTGTGCATTTTCTAATATTATAATGTCAATATTCTTATAATGATTATTAGTATTATTGTTGTTATTATCATTGTTATTGTTGTCATTATAATAGAGCTGAATTTACAATAGATTATGGCAGGACAACCCACCCCTCAAACATTAAAGATGCTATCCATGTACACATAGCTGTCTGTATCAATATTTAGCCTGTCATTAGTCAGTGACTGTTCTCTGCTGGGTGGTGATGATGATGATGATGATGATCGTGATGATGATGGTGATGATGATTCAGCAGGACACCAAGTCTTGTTACATAAATACTTGTCACCTTGATATGCGGCTGTTATAAGGCTCACTTCTCCTGCTCAAGAGTCTAATGATGAATACA
>NC_134355.1:56413211-56418211 GCF_048569485.1 Anomaloglossus baeobatrachus
GCTCCTCTACTTCACTCCTCTATGTATAGTGTAGAGGAGACATATAGCAGCCTGCAAGGCCATAATCACAACGATCAGGATCAGCACTTACAGGTGGGAACATTGTATAATGAAGGTAATCAGCATGCTAATGCACTTAATCATTCATATCCATTCAATGTATAGAGCAATAGGAAAGATGTGAGTAATACAAGAGTCACAGTCCAAGGAGATTCTGCACCGAGTATAGAAGGAAAAGCAGCTACATAGGAGCAGACTTCATCAGCTATGTGCATTGTATATCAGTATAGCACACCAGCTGCACAGACTATATGGATATAATACACCAACTATAATGTACTGTATAAAAGTGCACTACAATAGGCAGCTACACAGACTATATGGATATAATACAGCAATTATATGCACTGTATATAAGTGCACTAAAACAGGCAGCCACATAGACTATATGGGTAAAATACACCAACTATAATGTGCTGTATATAAGTGCACTACAATAGGCAGTTACACAGACTATATGAATATAATACAGCAACTATATACAGTATACTGTATATACGTGCACTACAATAGGCAGCTACATAAACTATATGGATATAATACACCAACTACATATACTGTATATAAGTGCACTACAATAGGCAGCTACACAGACTATATGGATATAATACACCAACTATATATACTGTATATAAGTGCACTACAATAGGCAGCTACATAAACTATATGGATATAATACACCAACTATATATACTGTATATAAGTGCACTACAATAGGCAGCCACACAGACTATATGGATATAATACAGCAACTATATATACTGTACATAAGTGCACTACAATAGGCTGCTATATTATTTGGATATAAAACAGTAACTATATCTACTGTATATAAGTGCACTACAACAGGCAGCTACACACATATGTACTGTATATAAGTGTACTACAAGAGGTAGCTAGACAGGCTATATGGCTATAATACATAAACTACATGTACTGTATATAAGTGCACTACAACAGGCAGCCACACAGACTATATGGATATAATACACCAAACACTTGTAAATACACTACAACAGGAGGCTACACAGACTATATGGATGTAATACACCAACTACATGTAAATACACTACAACAGGCAGCTACACAGACTGTATGGATATAATACACCAACTATATGTACTGTATATAAGTGCACTACAACAGGCAGCCACACAGACAATATGGATATAATACACCAACCACTTGTAAATGCACTACAATAGGCAGCTACACAGACTATATGGATATAATACACCAACTACATGTAATGTATATAAGTGCTCTACAACAGGCAGCTACACAGACTATATGGATATAATACACCAACTACATGTAATGTATATAAGTGCACTACAACAGGCAGCTACACAGACTATATGGATATAATACACCAACTACATGTAATGTATATAAGTGCACTACAACAGGCAGCTACACAGACTATATGGATATAATACACAAACTACATGTAAATACACTACAACAGGAGGCTACACAGACTATAGGAATATACAATAAGATACAATTTACACCAACTATAATGTACACAGACGATATGAATATATTGTAATAGACAATCTTTATGTACTGTACTATACATAAGTATAATACAGCAGCTACTGACTATATAAATAAAATATACCAACTACAGGTTCTGAACTGTATGAGTAAAATGTATTAGGTATACAGGCTATATTCTACCAACTACATGTACTGTATACAAGTACACTACAAAAGGCCCATACACAGACATATGAATATAATACACCCACTATATGCACTACAACAGTTACAGACTGTCTGACTACAACACATCAACTACTTGAACTTTATAACAATACCCTGCAAGAAAACATATCATATGAATATAAATACACCAAGTACATGTACTGTATATGAATACACTACACCAGCTATATAGTGTATATCAATATAATGTACCTTTATAAATATATTAGACCGTCTACAATAATATAGTATCAGTTAAATAGTGTGGATATGAATACACCTGTTACATAGACTACATATGTATTATGCTATTTTGCTGTATGCACTATGTATATACTATATGTGAATATAGAACAGGAGCTGCACAGGCAGTATATAGTACAAGTCAATATATCCCATTATACAGTCTGTATATGAGTAAACCACACTAACTGTGAAATGAACACAATACACCAATTAGACTATGCTGGGGGTGTATATATCAGCCACAAAGACTATAGGTATGGAGTATATTCATATGATATTAAAAGTTTATGTAGTTGATTTAGTTTATTCATATACATTGTGCATGAATACACTGCAGCCTGGATATATCCACAAACACTACATATAATATTAAATATTAGCATACATAAGCTGCAAAAAAATGAATACTTACTTTACTTCACTTACATTACTATATACCATTATAAGGGACAAACTATGATACATTGACTGTATATGAATTAGAACATACCATGAAAATTCACTAGAAAAAATATAATATACACGGTATATAAATAAATATATATATGTGTGTGTGTGTGTGTGTGTGTTTATATATATATTTCTATCTGCACCTACACCACACCATACACACCAAATATAGCATACACATATACAACCTCAGGTTTGTGCAATGTGTGCTGTGCCCCTTATGATGTGTGTACTCTATATATTTGGATTAGTCGCCAGTGCTCCCTCCCTTCTGATATGTATCTCTGGCCCCCATTAAAGGGGCACTCCACCTGCCCCCTCCCCATCAGCCATGTAAGGGTCATTTCCCTGTGTCCTGGATCTGCATTGTTGTGTGTCTGCATTGATGCTGGCAGTAGTTGGGGCTCTACACTCGCCCCTAGATCTCCATCGGAATGCAGAAAGGATCTTTAAGAAAAAGTTTGAATTCCTGACTGATTTTTCTTGTAGGAAGGCGGCTTAGGATAATTATTTCAGCTTTACTGAGGGCAGATTAGCACAAGTCTGGCTGCAGCGTTTCAATACGCGTTGTACATGCCCTTACAATGTGCCCATTGTCTGCTACTGTGTGTGAACCCATTCAATATATACACTTTTTAACACCAAGCAAAGTCCTGTCTAAATATACACAGTAAGGCTGGAAAGACTGCCATGACCCGTACAAATCTCTGTAAATCACACTGCCATAGCGGCACACACTTAACATTGCTACCACCTAATGATATTAATAATACCAGACACTACAGGCTTCATAAATGTGAGAAACCTGTATAAATAATAATGAAATAATGATACTAATAGCCAACTATAGGTGTCAGTTACGTTTTTATATCTACATAATCAGACGCATACCTCAATTTATTCATGCATGCGCATTCATACTGTGACATTGACAACACATACACACATATATACATCCTCTTACATACACACATGCACATACATGTATATACCTACACATGCATACACATACATACATGTACACACACATACATATATACATACTTACACACATACGCATGAATACACACACATATACACCATCCATACACACAAACACATACATAAACATACTTATACCATACACATACATATACATACATACATATATCATATACACACATGCATACAAACATACATACACATACATGTATATACCTACACATGAATACAGTACATACACATACTTACACACATACGCATGAATACACATATACACCATACATACACACATACACACCAACACATACATAAACACATTTATACCATACACATACATATACATACATACATACATATATATCATATACACACATGCATACATACACACATACATACATATATACCATACACACACATACATACACATACATATATACCATACACACACAAATACCATGCACACATACACACATACATACATATATGTATATACACACACACATATTACATAAATACATGCATACATATACTCAAATGTATACTCAGACACACATACATAAATATATACACACTGACCCGAACATATCTATACACTTTTATACAAAAAGTAATAGTAATACACACATGTATCACATACAAAATGACACTTTACACATGCACTGAAGTATAGGTGCTCTTAGCTGCCTGCGGGCCTGAGTGTATATATATATATATATATATATATATATCTCATATGTGTTCATGCACTCACTCAGCCAAGAACATCTATACTTGAGTATATGTATGAATAGCAGTGGGTGTGGATATGTGTATAAGTGTGTGTGTGTGTGTGTGTATATATATATATATATATATATATATATATATATATATATATATATATATATATATATATATATATATATATACATACTGATACACTTGTGACTATATTTTCCACATGGGGTGGAAGTAGACAGGTTCATGGAGTCCATACATCACAGTTGCTCAGGGCTTGCAGTTGCTCAGGGCTTGCTGCTGCTCAGGGCTTGCTGCCAGGAGCCTGTGACACAATTTCAAAAGTTAATAAAGAAAGAATTTGAAGTGTTCCAAACTACAACCCCCTCGGAGTCACCCGGGCACTCTGCTCTGCCCTCCTCCTTGGCATGGATGGGGTTAAGAGGGTGCAGTGTGCAGTGGCTCGGCAGTGCCAGGTAGAGTGCTGCCCACAGTCTGCTGCTGAGCTGCTGGCAGGGTCACTCAGTCTGAGGATGCCTCTAATGATCTCATCTCTCCTTTATTCCCTGCACTATTAGTGCTCACATGGGCAGAATGAAGTGAAACTACGTGCAAATCATGTGTAAATTGTCTCAGTCAGAAGCCCTTTATTCCAACGTGTAGCCCAGCCTGGCCCATTTACTCCCTATACCCCCTACCCCCCTCCCCTCCTGATCCCCCTTCCCCCCATATCTCCTTTAGCCTCGTTAAGATCACAATAATATTCCACCCACTAATTGCTCATCCCATTCAACAATCACATTATTTGATCCCTTATTTAGGGGAAGGGGAGTAAC
>NC_134355.1:56423211-56428211 GCF_048569485.1 Anomaloglossus baeobatrachus
TACACGAATATACATAAATATCACATGGTCCTATGCACAGTATAGTTTTCACATACTACCTGTGTAGTATATACAGCACATAATGAATGATATATTATACATTAATATACTGTACATAAACATCATATATTCCTGTACACAGCCATGTATGTATATAGTTGCTATATACTACTTAGATATACTCTTATTACAACATGTGAATATATTCGCATACAGAGGCATAGTTGCCATATACTACCTGTGTAATATATACAGCACATGATACATACGTATATATAATGAGTGATATATTATACATGAATATACATAAACATCATATAGTCCTATACACAGCCATGTATGTATATAGTTGCTATATACTACCTAGATATACTCCTGTAACAATATGTGCATATATTCGCATACACAGGCATAGTCGCCATATACTACTTGTGTAATATATACAGCACATGATACATACGTATATATAATGAGTGATATATTATATATGAGTATACATAAACATCATATAGTCCTATACACAGCCATGTAGGAATATAGTTGCTATATACTACTTAGATATACTCTTGTTACAACATGTGCATATATTCACATACACAGTCATAGTTGCCATATACTACCTGTGTAATATATACAGCACATGCATGATACATACATGTATTTAATTAGTGATATATTATATGAGTATACTTAAATATCATATATTTCTATACACAGCCATGTATGTATATAGTTGCTATATATTACCTAGATATACTCCTGTAACAACATGTGTATATATTCGCATACTCAGTAATATATACAGTACATGATAAATACGTGTATAAAATGAGTGATATATTATACATTAATATACATAAACATCGTATATTCCTATACACAGCCATGTATGTATATAGTTGCTATATACTACCTAGATATACTCTTAAACATGTGTATATATTCGCATACACAGCTATAGTTGCCATATACTACCTATGTAATATATACAGCACATGATACATACGTATATATAATGAGTGATATATTATACATGAATATACATAAACATCATATAGTCCTATACACAGCCATGTAGGAATATAGTTGCTATATACTACTTAGATATACTCTTGTTACAACATGTGCATATATTCACATACACAGTCATAGTTGCCATATACTACCTGTGTAATATATACAGCACATGCATGATACATACATGTATTTAATGAGTGATATATTATATGAGTATACATAAATATCATATATTCCTATACACAGCCATGTATGTATATAGTTGCTATATATTACCTATATACTCTTGTAACATGTGCATATATTCGCATACTCAGTGTGTAATATATACAGTACATGATACATCCAGGTATACAATGATTGATAGATTATATACGAATATACATAAATATGATATAATAAATATATGTTGTATTTGATAGGCAGGAACTAATGCAGATAACACATAATATATACAATCAATGGCACATGGGATATATATGATATACAGTATATGTATATATAGTACATAGGTGTTATATATAGACTATTTTTCAGGAGGGCAGTGTAGGGTGCAGTGCCCCTTATATTTTGCCAGTTATTTACCATGCCTGTTTGTGGTGTCCCTGCTTCCCCTCCTCAGGCTCCAGCACCAATCTATCGGACAGAGCGGCATGAGGTCGTTGGCAGAGCCCGGCTGCCCCACACACAGCTCGGCAGAGTCGCCCTCCACCGCTGCTGCCAGTCCCACCACCAGCGTGTCCAGCCTGGCGGAGCGCGCGGAGACCGGCACCTCCATCCTGTCCGTCACCTCCAGCGACTCGGAATGTGATGTATGATGGACGCCCCGAGCCAGCACAACCGGACTGATGATGGAGCTGGACTTCCAGGACTGGCACACAAGGTGGCACCTAGAGACTTCTGCAGGAAAAGCACAGCCACTTGCATGTAACATTTGTATGTGGGGACCTGACCTACACAAGTCCAATCCCAAAACCTACCCAGGACCTGAACCCACCAAGAGGAGCAACTCACCCCCATGCCCCTGATATTATTATTTCCTGCCTCTTTTCCCTCTGCTGTTTGTTTTTTTTTTACCACCATCATGGTTTTTCTAATTATTATTCCTCTATTATTGTGTCCAGCAGACAATCAATCAGCCATCCTCTTATATGAGCACCTTTCTCCTCCTCACCCCTGTCACTGCCTGTGTGGGTTTCTGGTTAATGTGGAAAACAAAAAAAAAGAAATAGTTTATGACTGTAACAGATTTTTATTTTTATTTCAAGATTTTATATGAATTATGTATATGTCAATGATGAGGCCACTCCCAGCTGTAATATAATAATATGTGTAGTATATAATGCCTGTATATAATATGGAGAATTGTCCTCCTTAATATTTGACCCCTTCCCTCCCATCTTCTCTCGTGTTCAATGATCTCTGTTTCTCACTCGGACTCTTCTGTCTCAAGTCTTCTTCTGGTCTGTCTATTTATTCCTCCCTCCTGTCCTGCTCTGTTTCTTTCTCCTTCCCCTCTTCCTTCTGTCCTTTATCTTTCTAGCTCCCTTTATATAGGAAGGTTCCTTAGTTCTGAATCTGTATATTTTGCTTTTCTCTTTCCTCTTTCTGTCTCTTCTCTCTATTACCACACTCAATCACCTCTATCCTTTTGACCTCTATGTCTATTTATTGACTTGTTCACCTCTCAGATGCTAGACCTGTCTCTTCCTCTCTCTCTCTCTCTCACACTGTCTTCTCCTCTCTCTCCCTCTCTTCTCCTCTCTCTCTCTCTCCTCTCTCTTCTCTCTCTTATTTTGCTTCTCTTTCCTTTTCTTACTCTCTCTAGACCTGTCTCTTCTCCTTTCTCTTCTCTCTCCTCTTTCTTTCTCTCTTATTTTGCTTCTTTCTTTCCTTTTCTTACTCTCTCTAGACCTGTCTCTTACTCTATGAGTGTCTCACTTTCCCTTTTTCTGACTCTCGGTCTCTATTTCTCACGCCCTCATTGTTTGTGTCTCTTTCTATCCTCTACCCCTCTCTCAATCTTTCTCTTTTTTTTTACTCTCTCTTTTTCACACTTTCTTTTTTTTTCTACCTGTAAACTCTCTCTTATCCCTTCCCTCCCTCCTCCTAGCCTGTCGGAGGTCTCCTTTATTTCGGAAGGGTCTCCAGTTCTAGGAAAGTCTCTGATCTCACTCTGCTCCTGAACCCTATGATTGCTCTGACTGTGACCCCCTTACTATAAGAGCGCTTACCCCTGTCTGTCTGTTAAACCCTCTACATATGTACATCGATTACAGTATTCATACTTTCTTATCTATATCCAGCTATGTCCGTGTTTTATACTGAATCCCACAATATAAAGAACTTTTCTTCTCTCCCTGAATTGCACTTTTTCTGAGTTTTGTGAGCCAGATGGAATGTATGGTGTGCAGCATCAAAGGGTTAATTACTTTATAGGGGCTGCAATGCAAAGCAATATTGTGTCCTCATAGTTTTCTGTTGCTGATGTAAGAAATGTTAATCCTTCTACACTCCAGTATATATATATATATATATATATATATATATATATATACACACACCACACAAATATATATATATTGTATATGTGTGTATAAATATATATTATGTATACATATAATATATACTATAAATAATGTAGATTTATATATATATAGTATACTGAATATATGTATTATGTATACTGTGTATGTATATATGTATTATGCATACAGTATACATATATTATGTATACTGCATATACATTATATGTATTGTGTACACTGTGTATGTAGATAAATTATGTATACTATATATATAAAATGTATATATAGTATACTGTATACATATATATATATGCATTCTGTAGAAAAATGTATTATGTATACAGTATATGTATATATGTATTATGTATACTGTGTATATATATGTATTATGTATACAGTATATGTGTATATATATATATACACACACACACACATTATATGTATATATATAAAGTATACTATGTATGTATATATATGTATATATGTATTATGTATACAGTATATGTCTGTGTGTACGTGTATATATATGCATGTGTGTGTTACTGCATATATATGTACCGTGTAAACTGTATATGTATATATAGGTATTATGCATATTGTGTATATATGTATATATATATATATATATATATATATATATATATACATACATACATACACACACACACACACACACACACACACACACACACATTGAAGTTTGGAGTATGGATGATTATGGGAAGTGTGGGTGTTGATGCAGCACAGTTACCATATACCTTGCAATCATTAGCTTTTGAGTTTTAAAGACTTAAAAACCCCCACAAACTAACAAAAAACGAACAACAACCCCTCTCTCCTTTAGCCCCGATGCATTGTTGTATCCAGTCCTCTTTGCACTCTTCTATTTTCAACTTCCTCCCTTGAACTTTTCTTTGTGCCCGGGGCTGGTGTCAGCAAGGAACTAACACGAGGAGGAGGAGGAGAGAAACTTGTTGTTACTTGAAATTACATTTTTATTTTTGTAATCTTCTTATGAAGTCACAAAGAAAACTGCCTGGAATTCTCCATCCATTGCCCGTCTCACCCTACTCGTCCTGGTGACCACATGTGCTGTGGCTTGTTGTCTTCAAGCCCATTAGGACAGATTATAATATATCATCCAGGATATGGGGTCTAAAGGCCCCCCTACATACTGCAGCTCAACTCCAGGCAACTGGAAGAATGAGGGGGATCGGATGGAAAGTCATGAGTGACACTTGTACCGTATTAGGCAAAATGTCCAATGTACACTTCACATTTCTGACAATTGATTAAAGATATGCTGAACATAAATTAATGCACATATAGAACGAGTATACACACAGTATATGGATGGAATATGTGCATGTATGATATACTTTGTTATATATATATATATATATATATATATATATATATATATATATATATATATATATATATATAAAAGTATAT
>NC_134355.1:56433211-56443474 GCF_048569485.1 Anomaloglossus baeobatrachus
ACATCTCACACATCACACACATCTCACACATCACAACACATCACACACATCACACACATCACCACACATCTCACACATCACACACATCACACACATCTCACACATCTCACACATCACACACATCTCACACATCTCACACATCACACACATCACACACATCTCACACATCTCACACATCTCACACATCTCACACATGACACATGACACATCACACACATCACACACATCTCACACATCACACCACATCTCACACATGACACACATGACACACATCACACACATCTCACACATCACACACATCACACACATCTCACACACACACACACATCACACACATCACACACATCTCACACATCACACACATCTCACACATCACACACATCTCACACATCACACACATCTCACACATCACACACATCACACACATCTCACAACATCACACACATCTCACACATCTCACACATCACACATCTCACACATCACACACATTCACACACATCTCACACATCACACACATCTCACACATCACACACATCACACATCTCACACATCACACACATCACACACATCTCACACATCACACACATCTCACACATCACACACATCTCACACATCACACATCTCACACATCACACACATCTCACACATCTCACACATCACACACATCTCACACATCTCACACATCACACACATCTCACACATCTCACACATCTCACACATCTCACACATTCACACATCACACACATCACACACATCTCACACATCACACATCTCACACATCTCACACATCACACACATCACACACATCTCACACATCACAATCACACACATCTCACACATCTCACACATCACACACATCACACACATCACACACATCACACACATCTCACACATCACACACATCTCACACATCACACACATCTCACACATCACACACATCTCACACATCACACACATCACACACATCACACATCACACATCACACATCACACACATCACACACATCAACACATCTCACACATGACACACATCACACACATCACACACATCTCACACATCACACACATCTCACACATCACACACATCTCACACATCCACACATCTCACACATCACACACATCTCACACATGAACACACATCTCACACATCACACACATCTCACACATCACACACATCTCACACATCACACATCTCACACATCACACACATCTCACACATCACACACATCACACACATCTCACACATCACACACATCACACACATCACACACATCTCACACATCACACACATCACACACATCACACACATCTCACACATCACACACATCTCACACATCACACACATCACAACACATCACACACATCTCACACTCTCACACATCACACACATCTCACACATCACACACATCTCACACATCACACACATCTCACACATCACACACATCACAACACATCTCACACATCACACACATCTCACACATGACACACATGACCACACATCTCACACATCACACACATCTCACACATGAACACACATCACACACATCACACACATCTCAACTCATCTCACACATCTCACACATCTCACACATCTCACACATCTCACACAACACACATGACACACATCTCACACATCACACACATCTCACACATGACACACATCTCACACATCACACACATCACACACATCTCACACATCACACACATCTCACACATCTCACACATCACCTACACACATCTCACACATCTCACACATCTCACACATCTCACACATCTCACACATGACACACATACACACACACACACATCACACACATCTCACACATCACACACATCTCACACATACACACATGACACACATCACACACATCACACACATCACACACATCACACACATCTCACACATCACACACATCTCCACACATCACACACATCACACACCATCTCACACATCACACACATCTCACACATCACACACATCACACACATCACACACATCACACACATCTCACACATCACACACATCACACACATCTCACACATCACACACATCACACACATCTCACACACTCACACATCACACACATCTCACACATCACACACATCACACACATCTCACACATCTCACACATGACACACATGACACACATCACACACATCACACACATCTCACACATCACACACATCTCACACATGACACACATGACACACATCACACACATCACACACATCACACACATCACACACATCTCACACATCACACACATCACACACATCACACACATCACACACATCTCACACATCACACACATCTCACACATCACACACACATCACACCAACACACACATCACACACATCTCACACACACACACATCACACACATCTCACACACTCACACATCAACACATCCACACACCACCATCACACACATCTCACACACTCACACATCTCACACATCTCACACATCACACACACCACACAACACCCTCACACATCACACACATCTCACACATCACACACATCACCACATCCCACCATCACACACAACACACACATCACACACATCACACACACCACACACATCTCACACATCTCACACATCACACACATCTCACACACCCACACATCACACACATCACACACATCTCACACATCTCACACATCTCACACATCCACCACATCACACACATCACACACAACACACACATCACACACATCTCACACATCACACACATCACACACATCACACACATCACACCCACACTCACACATCACACACATCACACACATCTCACACATCACACACAACTCACACATCACACACATCACACACATCTCACACATCACACACAACACACACATCTCACACATCACACACATCACACACATCACACATCACACACATCTCACACATCACACACATCTCACACATCTCACACATCTCACACATCACACACATCTCACACATCTCACACATCACACACACTCACACATCTCACACATCTCACACATCACACACATCACACACATCACACACACTCACAACATCACACACATCACACACATCACACACATCTCACACATCACACACATCTCACACATCTCACACATCACACACATCTCACACATCACACACATCTCCCACATCCACACATCACACACATCTCACACATCACACACATCACACACATCTCACACATCAACACATCACACACACTCTCACACACTCACACACATCTCACACATCACACACATCACACATCTCACACATCACACACATCCACACACATCACACACACTCACACATCTCACACATCTCACACATCACACACATCACACACATCTCACACAACTCACACATCACACACATCACACACATCACACACATCTCACACATCACACAACCACACATCCACACATCACACACATCTCACACATCCCACATCCACACATCTCACACATCTCACACATCTCACACATCTCACACATCTCACACATCACACACATCACACACATCACACACATCTCCCACATCTCACACATCACACACATCTCACACATCTCACACATCACACACATCACACATCACACACATCACACACATCACACACATCTCACACATCACACACATCTCACACATCCACACATCACACACATCACACACATCACACACATCTCAACACATCACACACATATCACACATCTCACACATCACACACATCTCACACATCACACACATCTCACACATCTCACACATCTCACACATCACACACATCTCACACATCTCACACATCTCACACATCACACACATCTACACATCTCACACATCTCACACATCACACACATCACACACATCTCACACATCACACACATCACACACATCTCACACATCTCACACACATCTCACACATCTCACACATCTCACACATCACACACATCTCACACATCACACACATCTCACACATCTCACACATCACACACATCCACACATCACACATCTCACACATCTCACACATCTCACACCACACATCTCACACATCACACACATCTCACACATTCACACACATCTCACACATCACACACATCTCACACATCACACACATCTCACACATCACACACATCTCACACATCTCACAATCTCACACATCACACACATCTCACACATCACACACATCTCACACATCTCACACATCTCACACATCACACACATCTCACACATCTCACACATCTCACACATCTCACACATCTCACACATCTCACACATCTCACACATCTCACACATCACACATTCACACACATCTCACACATCACACACATCTCACACATCACACACATCTCACACATCTCACACATCTCACACATCACACACATCTCACACATCACACACATCTCACACATCTCACACATCTCACACATCACACACATCTCACACATCTCACACATCTCACACATCACACACATCTCACACATCACACACATCTCACACATCTCACACATCTCACACATCACACACATCTCACACATCACACACATCTCACACATCACACACATCTCACACATCACACACATCTCACACATCTCACACATCACACACATCTCACACATCTCACACATCACACACATCTCACACATCACACACATCTCACACATCACACACATCTCACACATCACACACATCTCACACATCTCACACATCACACACATCTCACACATCTCACACATCACACACATCTCACACATCTCACACATCTCACACATCTCACACATCTCACACATCACACACATCTCACACATCACACACATCTCACACATCTCACACATCACACACATCACACACATCTCACACATCTCACACATCACACACATCACACACATGACACACATCACACACATCTCACACATCTCACACATCTCACACATCACAAACATCACACACATCTCACACACCACACACATCTCACACATCACACACATCTCACACATCTCACACATCACACACATCTCACACATGACAGACATCACATCACATCACACACATCACACACATCTCACACATCACACACATCACACACATCTCACACATCACACACATGACACACATCACACACATCACACACATCACACACGTCTCACACATCACACACATCTCACACATCACACACATCTCACACATCACACACATCTCACACATCTCACACATCACACACATCACACACATCACACACATCACACACATCTCACACATCACACACATCACACACATCACACACATCTCACACATCACACACATCTCACAATCACACACATCACACACATGACACACATCACACACATCTCACACATCACACACATCACACACGACACACATGACACACATCACACACATCACACACATCACACACATCACACACATCACACACATCTCACACATCACACACATCACACACATCACACACATCACACACATCTCACACATCTCACACATCACACACATCACACACATCACACACATCTCACACATCACACACATCTCACACATCACACACATCACACACATGACACACATCACACACATCTCACACATCACACACATCACACACATCTCACACATGACACACATCACACACATCTCACACATCTCACACATCACACACATCTCACACATCACACACATGACACACATCACACACATCTCACACATCACACACATCACACACATCTCACACATGACACACATCACACACATCACACACATCTCACACATCTCCCACATCACACACATCACACACATCACACACATCTCACACATCACACACATCACACACATCACACACATCTCACACATGACACACATCACACACATCTCACACATCTCACACATCACACACATCTCACACATGACACACATCACACACATCACACACATCTCACACATCACACACATCACACACATCACACACATCTCACATATCACACACATCACACACACCACACACATCTCACACATCACACACATCTCACACATCTCACACATCACACACATCTCACACATCACACACATCTCACACATCACACACAACATCTCACACATTCACACACATCTCACACATCACACACACGCACACACACACATCACACACATCACACACATCACACACATCACACACATCTCACACATAACACACATCACACACATCACACACATCTCACACATCTCACACTGCACCACAAACTTCAGATTCTCACAAATGACAGAACAGCAATTGTTATAAGTGACAATGTTGCACCACAATACAAAGTACAATTATTTTGTTATAACATGGAATATTCAGTGCTACGATTGTATAATTTGCAATGTGTGGTGCTTCATGGTGCATTGTGCTGCAGTGAGTGGTGCAGCAACAGAGGAGCGTGTATATTACAGTGTTATAATCAGACAGTGTGCAGTGTTTTAGTAGAGTTAGAATGTTATTATAGTATTGTGGAAATAGTAGTTGGACAATATAATAGTATAATGTTTAATGTTACAATCTAACAATAGTGCAATGTGTGGTGTTACATTGTTATAATTAATGTGTAATGTTCCGATGTAATAATAGCAATAGTAAATTATAAAGCACTACAATATTATAATAGTGCTGTAATATGCGGTATCACAATGTAACGTGTCCTGCCTACAGTTATACAATTCTAACAGCTACAATATGTAATACTACAGTGTTATAATAGTTATAATAGTTATTCAATGTGCAGTATTACAAGATTATTAAATGTCATCATTAATACTGCACAATTATAATGTAACAATGTACTGTAGTACAATAATATGCTAAAATTACAATGTGTAGAGCTACACACCTGTAATAACAGCACATTGTGCAATGCTGCAGAATACAATGATACAACTTATATGGTCACCACAGTTTAGTAATATAGTGATGGGAGGTGTATTCAGTGCAGTGCTACAATATCATAATAGTAATGGGACAATGTGTAGTACAACAATATTCTGATCGTATAATGTGCAGGTCAACAGTATTATAAAATGATATAATGCAATGCAACGAAATTATAACAATGTAGTATATAATAATGGTACAATATGTAGTATCATAATATAATAATGGTACAATATGTACTATAATAATCCATAAAGTATGTATTATAATAATGTTATAATGGCACAATGTGTAGTAGTACATTATAGAAATGGTATAATGTGTATTGCTGCAATAGTATAATAATGTTATAGTGTGTAGTGACACAATTTGAAAATACAATGTGTTGTGTTACAATATAAAACTATAGTGTGCAGTATCACAATACTATTATGATTCAAAGTGCAGTATTACAATTGTTTAATATGTAGTACTACAATATATAAATAATGCTAGGATAATGTTATTACTATTTTATGATATATTGTGGCAATATACCCAATAGTGAAACTCCTGATGCATTTGGCTGCACTGGTGGCAGTGTAGGGCTAGTGGGCTCTGGTGACAGTGTAGGGGTATTGGGCTCTGGTGACAAAGTAGGGGTAGTGGGCTCTGGTGACAGTGTAGGGGTATTGGGCTCTGGTGACAAAGTAGGGGTAGTGAGCTCTGGTGACAGTGTAAGCCTAGTAAGCTCTGGTGACAGTGTAGGGATAGTGGGGCTCTGGTCACAGTAGTAGGCTCTATTGACAGTGCAGGGCAGTGGATTCTATTGGTGGTGTAGAGGTAGTGGCCTATGGTGTCATTGTATGGAAAGCTGGCTCTGCTGACAGTTTAGGAGTAGTGGCTTTGGTGACAGTGTAAGGGTAGTGCACTCTGGTGACGGTGTAGGGGTAGTGGGCTCTGGTGACAGTGTAGGGCTAGTGGGCTATGGTCACAGTAGTAGGCTCTGGTGACAGTGTAGGGTAGTGGATGCTGGTGACAGTGTAGGGGTAGTGGGCTCTGGTGACATTGTAGGGATAGTGGGCTCTGCTGACAGTCTAGGGGTAGTGGGCTTTGGTGACGGTGTAGGGATAATGGGCTCTAAGTGACAGTGTAAGAGTAGTGCGCTCTGGTGATGGTGTAGGGATAGTGGGCTCTGGTGACAGTGTAGGATAGTGGTCTCTGGTGACTGAAGGGGCAGTGGACTCTGGTGACAGTGTAGGGTAGTGGGCTCTGGTGACTGAAGGGGCAGTGGACTCTGGTGACAGTGTAGGGTAGTAGGCTCTGGTGACTGTAGGAGTAGTGGGCTCTGGTGATTGTAGGGGTAGTGGGCTCTGGTGACTGTAGGAGTAGTGGGCTCTGGTGACTGTAGGAGTAGTGGGCTCTGGTGACTGTAGGAGTAGTGGGCTCTGGGTGACTGTAGGAGTAGTGGGCTCTGGTGACTGTAGGAGTAGTGGGCTCTGGTGGACTGTAGGGAGTAGTGGGCTCTGGTAATTGTAGGGGTAGTGGGCTCTGGTGACTGTAGGAGTAGTGGGCTCTGGTGATTGTAGGAGTAGTGGGCTCTGGTGATTGTAGGGGTAGTGGGCTCTGGTGACTGTAGGAGTAGTGGGGCTCTGGTGATTGTAGGAGTAGTGGGCTCTGGTGACTGTAGGGAGTAGTGGGGCTGACTATAGGGGACGTGGGCTCTGGTGACTGTAGGAGTAGTGGGCTCTGGTGACTGTAGGAGTAGTGGGCTCTGGTGACTTAGAGTAGTGGCTCTGTGACTGTAGAGTAGTGGCTCTGGTGATTGTAGGGGTAGTGGGCTCTGGTGATTGTAGGAGTAGTGAGCTCTGGTGATTGTATGAGTAGTGGGCTCTAGTGATTGTAGGAGTAGTGGGCTCTGGTGACTGTAGGGGTAGTGGACTCTGGTGACTGTAGGAGTAGTGGGCTCTGGTGATTGTAGGGGTAGTGAGCTCTGGTGACTGTAGGAGTAGTGGGCTCTGGTGATTGTAGGAGTAGTGGGCTCTGGTGATTGTAGGAGTAGTGGGCTCTGGTGATTGTAGGAGTAGTGGGCTCTGGTGACAGTAGGAGTAGTGGGCTCAGGTGACTGTAGGAGTAGTGGGCTCTGGCTGGGATGTGGCAGGGACTCCCCCAAGCCCCCCCCCCCCACCCCCACCCCCCCCCCCCCCCCCCCCCCCCCCCCCCCCCCCCCCCCCCCTCCCACCCCACCCCCCCCCACCCCCCCCCCCCACCCCCCCCCCCCCCAGCCCCCCACCCCCCCCCCCCCCCCCCACCCCCCCCCCCCCCCCCCCCCCCCCCCCCCCCCCCCCCCCCCCCCCACCCCCCCCCCCCCCCCCCCCCCCCCCCCCCCCCCACCCCCCCCCCCCCCTCCCCCCCCCCCCCCCCCCCCCCCCCCCCTCCCCCCCCCCACCCCCCCCCCCCCCCCCCCCCCCCCCCCCCCCCACCCCCCCCCCCCCCCCACCCCCCCCACCCCCCCTCCCCCCCCCCCCCCCCCCCCCCCCCCTCCCCCCCTCCCCCCCCCCCCCCCTCACCCCCCCCCACCCCCCCCCACCCCCACCCCCCCCCCCCCGCCCCCCCCCCACCCCCCCCCCCCCCACCCCCCCCCACCCCACCCCCCCCTCCCCCCACCCCCCCCCCCCCCCCCCCCCCCACCCTCCCCCCCCCCCCCGCCCCCCCCCCCCCCCCCCCCACCCCCCCCCCCCCCCCCCCCCCCCCCCCCCCCCCCCCCCCCCCCCCCCCCCCCCCCCCCCCCCCCCCCCCCCCCCCCCCCCCACCCCCCCCCCCCCCCCCCCCCCACCCCCCCCCCCCCCCCCCCACCCCCCCCCCCCCCCCCCCCCCCACCCCCCCCCCCCCCCCCCCTCCCCCCCCCCCCCCCCCCACCCCCCCCCCCCTCCCCCCCCCCCCCCCCCTCCCCCCCCCCCCCCCCCCCCCCCCCCCCCCCCCACCCCCCCCCCCCCCCCCCCCCTCCCCCCCCCCCCCCCCCCCCCCCCCCCCCCCCCGCCCCCCCCCCCCCCCCCCCCCCCCCCCACCCCCCCCCCCCCACCCCCCCCCCCCCCCACCCCCCCCCCCCCCCCCACCCCCCCCCCCCCCCCCACCCCCTCCCCCCCCCCCCCCCCCCCCCCCCCCCCCCCCCCCCCCCCCCCCCCCCCCCCCCCCCCCCCCCCCCCCCCCCCCCACCCCCCCCCCCCACCCCCCCCCCCCCCCCCCGCCCCCCCCCCCCCCACCCCCCCCCCCCCCCCCCCCCCCCCCCCCCCACCCCCCCCCCCCCACCCCCCCCCCCCCCCCCCCCCCCACCCACCCACCCCCACCCCCCCCCCCCTCCCCCCCCCCCCCCCCCCCCCCCCCC
>NC_134355.1:56443674-56463674 GCF_048569485.1 Anomaloglossus baeobatrachus
TCACCCTCCACACATCACACACATCACACACTCTCAATCACACCATCTCACACATCACACACATCACATCACACACATCTCACACATCACACACATCTCACACATCACACAACATCTCACACATCAACACACATCACACAACATCTCACAACATCTCACATCACACAAATCTCACACATCACACACATCTCACACATCTCACACATCACACACATCTCACACATCTCACACATCACACACATCATCATCACACACATCTCACACATCTCACACAATCTCACACATCACACACACATCCACACATCACACACATCACACACATCTCACACATCACACACATCTCACACATCACACACATCTCACACATCACACACATCACACACATCTCACACATCTCACACATCTCACACATCTCACACATCACACACATCACACACATCTCACACATCTCACACATCACACACATCTCACACATCTCACACATCTCACACATCACACACATCACACACATCTCACACATCACACACATCTCACACATCACACACATCTCACACATCACACACATCTCACACATCACACACATCTCACACATCACACACATCTCACACATCACACACTCACATCACACACATCTCACACATCACACACATCTCACACATCACACACATCTCACACATCACACACATCACACACATCTCACACATCACACACATCTCACACATCTCACACATCACACACATCACACACATCACACACATCTCACACATCACACACATCACACATCTCACACATCACACACATCTCACACATCTCACACATCACACACATCTCACACATCACACACATCACACATCACACACATCACACACATCACACACATCTCACACATACACACATCTCACACATCACACACATCTCACACATCACACACATCTCACACATCACACACATCACACACATCTCACACATCTCACACATCACACACATCTCACACATCACACACAACACTCTCACACATCTCACACATCACACACATCTCACACATCACACATCACACACATCACACACATCTCACACATCACACACTCACTCATCACACACATCTCACACATCACACACATCTCACACATCACACATCACACATCACACACATCTCACACATCACACACATCTCACACATCACACACATCTCACACATCACACATCACACATCACACATCACACACATCACACACATCTCACACATCACAACATCACACACATCACACACATCTCACACATCGACACACATCTCACACATCACACACATCTCACACATCACACACATCTCACACATCACACACATCTCACACATCACACACATCACACACATCACACACATCTCACACATCACACACATCTCACACATCACACACATCTCACACATCACACACATCTCACACATCACACACATCACACACATCTCACACATCACACACATCTCACACATCTCACACATCACACACATCTCACACATCACACCATCACACACATACACACATCTCACACATCACACATCTCACACATCACACACATCTCACACATCTCACACATCACACACATCTCACACATCTCACACATCTCACACATCTCACATCACACATCACACATGACACACATCACACACATCACACACATCTCACACATCACACACATCTCACACATCACACACACACATCACACACATCTCACACATCACACACATCACACACATCTCACACATCACACACATCTCACACATCACACACATCACACACATCTCACACATCTCACACACATCTCACACATCACACACATCACACACATCACACATCTCACACATCACACACATCACACACACACATCTCACACATCTCACACATCACACACATCTCACACATCTCACACATCACACACATCTCACACATCTCACACATCTCACACATCTCACACATCTCACACAGACACACATGACACACATCACACACATCACACACATCTCACACATCACACACATCTCACACATGACACACATGACACATCACACACATCACACACATCTCACACATCACACACATCTCACACACTCACACACACATCACACATCACACACGATCTCACACATCACACACATCTCACACATCACACACATCACACACATCACACACATCTCACACATCTCACACATCACACACATCTCACACATCTCACACATCTCACACATCTCACACATCACACACATCTCACACATCACACACATCTCACACATCTCACACACTCATCTCACACATCTCACACATCACACACATCACACACATCTCACACATCACACACATCTCACACATCTCACACATCACACACATCTCACACATCACACACATCTCACACATCACACACATCTCACACATCACACACATCTCACACATCACACACATCACACACATCTCACACATCTCACACATCACACACATCTCACACATCTCACACATCTCACACATCTCACACATCACATCACACACATCACACACATCACACACATCTCACACATCACTCACATCTCACACATCTCACACATCTCACACATCACACACATCTCACACATCGACACACATCACACACATCACACACATCTCACACATCACACACATCACACACATCTCACACATCACACACATCTCACACATCTCACACATCTCACATCTCACACATCACACACATCACACACATCTCACACATCACACACATCTCACACATCTCACACATCACACACATCTCACACATCTCACACATCACACACATCACACACATCTCACACATGACACACATCACACACATCACACACATCTCACACATCACACACATCTCACACATCACACACATCTCACACATCTCACACATCTCACACATCACACACATCTCACACATCACACACATCACACACATCACACACACATCTCACACATGCACACACATCTCACACATCACACACATCTCACACATCACACACATCTCACACATCACACACATCACACACATCTCACACATGACACACATCACACACATCTCACACATCTCACACATCACACACATCTCACACATCACACACATCTCACACATCACACACGATCTCACACATCACACACATCTCACACATGACACACATCACACACATCACACACATCTCACACATCACACACATCTCACACATCACACACATCTCACACATCACACACATCTCACACATCACACATCACACACATCTCTCACACATCACACACATCTCACACATCACACACATCACACACATCTCACACATCACACACATCTCACACATCACACACATGACACACATCACACACATCACACATCTCACACATCACAGACATCACACACATCTCACACATCACACACACATCATCCACCACACATCTCACACATCTCACACCATCTCACACATCACACACAGTCACACACATCTCACACATCACACACATCTCACACATCACACACATCTCACACATCGACACACATCACACACATCACACACATCAACACACATCACACACATCACACACATCTCACACATCACACACATCTCACACATCACACACATCACAACTCTCACACATCACACACATCTCACACATCACACACATCGACACACATCTCACACATCTCACACATCACACATCTCAACACATCACACACATCTCACACATCTCACACATCTCACACATCTCACACATCTCACACATCACACACATCTCACACATCTCACACACTCTCACACATCTCACACATCTACACACATCTCACACATCACACACATCTCACACATCACACACATCTCCACATCTCACACATCACACACATCACACACATCACACACATCACACATCACACACATTCCACATCACACATCACACACATCACACACATCTCACACATCACACACATCTCACACATCACACACATCACACACATCTCACACATCACACACATCTCACACATCACATCACATCACACACATCACACACATCTCACACATCTCACACATCACACAAACACACATCTCACACATCTCACACATCTCACACATCTCACACATCACACACATCTCACACATCACACACATCTCACACATCTCACACATCTCACACATCTCACACATCACACACATCACACACATCTCACACATCTCACATCACACACATCTCACACATCTCACACATCACACACATCTCACACATCACACACACTCTCACACATCACACACATCACACATCACACATCTCACACATCTCACACATCACACACATCTCAGCACATCTCACACATCACACACATCTCACACATCTCACACATCTCACACATCTCACACATCTCACACATCACACACATCTCACACATCACACACACATCTCACACATCTCACACATCACACACATCACACACATCTCACACATCACACATCTCACACATCTCACACATCTCACACATCTCACACATCACACACATCTCACACAGTCACACACATCTCACACATCTCACACATCACACACATCACCACATCTCACACATCACACACATCACACACATCTCACACACATCTCACACATCTCACACATCACACACATCTCAACACATCTCACACATCTCACACATCACACACTCACTCACATCTCACACATCACACACATCACACACATCTCACACATCACACACATCTCACACATCACACACACTACACATCACACAATCTCACACATCACACACATCACACATCACACACACATCTCACACATCACACACATCTCACACATCTCACACATCACACACATCACACTCACCACATCACACACAACACACACACATCACACACATCTCACACATCACACACATCTCACACATCTCACACATCACACACATCACACACATCTCACACATCACACACATCTCACACATCACACACATCTCACACATCTCACACATCTCACACATCTCAACACATCTCACACATCTCACACATCTCACACATCACACATCACACACTCTCACACATCTCACACATCTCACACATCTCACACATCTCACACATCACACACATCTCACACATCACACACATCTCACACATCTCACACACTCACACACATCTCACACATCTCACACATCACACACATCTCACACATCTCACACATCTCACACATCTCACACATCTCACACATCACACACATCACACACATCACACCACATCTCGACACATCTCACACATCACACACATCTCACACATCTCACACATCACACAACATCTCACACATCATCACACATCACGACACATCACACACATCTCACACATCACACACATCTCACACATCTCACACATCTCACACATCACACACATCTCACACATCTCACACATCATCACACATCTCACACATCACACACATCTCACACATCTCACACATCTCACACATCTCACATCTCACACATCACACACATCTCACACATCACACACATCTCACACATCTCACACATCTCACACACATCACACTCACACATCACACATCTCACACATCTCACACATCACACACATCTCACACATCACACACATCTCACACATCACACACATCTCACACATCACACACATCTCACACATCACACACATCTCACATCATCACACATCTCACACATCTCACACATCTCACACATCTCACACATCTCACACATCTCACACATCTCACACATCTCACACATCTCCACACATCACACACACATCTCACACATCACACACATCTCACACATCACACACATCTCACACATCTCACACATCTCACACATCCACACACATCTCACACATCACACACATCTCACACATCTCACACATCTCACACATCACACACATCTCACACATCTCACACATCTCACACATCTCACACATCTCACACATCTCACACATCTCACACATCTCACACATCTCACACATCTCACACATCTCACACATCTCACACATCACACACATCTCACACATCACACACATCTCACACATCACACACATCTCACACATCTCACACATCTCACACATCACACACATCTCACACATCACACACATCTCACACATCTCACACATCTCACACATCACACACATCTCACACATCTCACACATCTCACACATCACACACATCTCACACATCACACACATCTCACACATCTCACACATCTCACACATCACACACATCTCACACATCACACACATCTCACACATCACACACATCTCACACATCACACACATCTCACACATCTCACACATCACACACATCTCACACATCTCACACATCACACACATCTCACACATCACACACATCTCACACATCACACACATCTCACACATCACACACATCTCACACATCTCACACATCACACACATCTCACACATCTCACACATCACACACATCTCACACATCTCACACATCTCACACATCTCACACATCTCACACATCACACACATCTCACACATCACACACATCTCACACATCTCACACATCACACACATCACACACATCTCACACATCTCACACATCACACACATCACACACATGACACACATCACACACATCTCACACATCTCACACATCTCACACATCACAAACATCACACACATCTCACACACCACACACATCTCACACATCACACACATCTCACACATCTCACACATCACACACATCTCACACATGACAGACATCACATCACATCACACACATCACACACATCTCACACATCACACACATCACACACATCTCACACATCACACACATGACACACATCACACACATCACACACATCACACACGTCTCACACATCACACACATCTCACACATCACACACATCTCACACATCACACACATCTCACACATCTCACACATCACACACATCACACACATCACACACATCACACACATCTCACACATCACACACATCACACACATCACACACATCTCACACATCACACACATCTCACACATCACACACATCACACACATGACACACATCACACACATCTCACACATCACACACATCACACACGACACACATGACACACATCACACACATCACACACATCACACACATCACACACATCACACACATCTCACACATCACACACATCACACACATCACACACATCACACACATCTCACACATCTCACACATCACACACATCACACACATCACACACATCTCACACATCACACACATCTCACACATCACACACATCACACACATGACACACATCACACACATCTCACACATCACACACATCACACACATCTCACACATGACACACATCACACACATCTCACACATCTCACACATCACACACATCTCACACATCACACACATGACACACATCACACACATCTCACACATCACACACATCACACACATCTCACACATGACACACATCACACACATCACACACATCTCACACATCTCCCACATCACACACATCACACACATCACACACATCTCACACATCACACACATCACACACATCACACACATCTCACACATGACACACATCACACACATCTCACACATCTCACACATCACACACATCTCACACATGACACACATCACACACATCACACACATCTCACACATCACACACATCACACACATCACACACATCTCACATATCACACACATCACACACACCACACACATCTCACACATCACACACATCTCACACATCTCACACATCACACACATCTCACACATCACACACATCTCACACATCACACACATCTCACACATCACACACATCTCACACATCACACACACGCACACACACACATCACACACATCACACACATCACACACATCACACACATCTCACACATAACACACATCACACACATCACACACATCTCACACATCTCACACTGCACCACAAACTTCAGATTCTCACAAATGACAGAACAGCAATTGTTATAAGTGACAATGTTGCACCACAATACAAAGTACAATTATTTTGTTATAACATGGAATATTCAGTGCTACGATTGTATAATTTGCAATGTGTGGTGCTTCATGGTGCATTGTGCTGCAGTGAGTGGTGCAGCAACAGAGGAGCGTGTATATTACAGTGTTATAATCAGACAGTGTGCAGTGTTTTAGTAGAGTTAGAATGTTATTATAGTATTGTGGAAATAGTAGTTGGACAATATAATAGTATAATGTTTAATGTTACAATCTAACAATAGTGCAATGTGTGGTGTTACATTGTTATAATTAATGTGTAATGTTCCGATGTAATAATAGCAATAGTAAATTATAAAGCACTACAATATTATAATAGTGCTGTAATATGCGGTATCACAATGTAACGTGTCCTGCTACAGTTATACAATTCTAACAGCTACAATATGTAATACTACAGTGTTATAATAGTTATAATAGTTATTCAATGTGCAGTATTACAAGATTATTAAATGTCATCATTAATACTGCACAATTATAATGTAACAATGTACTGTAGTACAATAATATGCTAAAATTACAATGTGTAGAGCTACACACCTGTAATAACAGCACATTGTGCAATGCTGCAGAATACAATGATACAACTTATATGGTCACCACAGTTTAGTAATATAGTGATGGGAGGTGTATTCAGTGCAGTGCTACAATATCATAATAGTAATGGGACAATGTGTAGTACAACAATATTCTGATCGTATAATGTGCAGGTCAACAGTATTATAAAATGATATAATGCAATGCAACGAAATTATAACAATGTAGTATATAATAATGGTACAATATGTAGTATCATAATATAATAATGGTACAATATGTACTATAATAATCATAAAGTATGTATTATAATAATGTTATAATGGCACAATGTGTAGTAGTACATTATAGAAATGGTATAATGTGTATTGCTGCAATAGTATAATAATGTTATAGTGTGTAGTGACACAATTTGAAAATACAATGTGTTGTGTTACAATATAAAACTATAGTGTGCAGTATCACAATACTATTATGATTCAAAGTGCAGTATTACAATTGTTTAATATGTAGTACTACAATATATAAATAATGCTAGGATAATGTTATTACTATTTTATGATATATTGTGGCAATATACCCAATAGTGAAACTCTGATGCATTTGGCTGCACTGGTGGCAGTGTAGGGCTAGTGGGCTCTGGTGACAGTGTAGGGGTATTGGGCTCTGGTGACAAAGTAGGGGTAGTGGGCTCTGGTGACAGTGTAGGGGTATTGGGCTCTGGTGACAAAGTAGGGGTAGTGAGCTCTGGTGACAGTGTAAGCCTAGTAAGCTCTGGTGACAGTGTAGGGATAGTGGGCTCTGGTCACAGTAGTAGGCTCTATTGACAGTGCAGGGCAGTGGATTCTATTGGTGGTGTAGAGGTAGTGGCCTATGGTGTCATTGTATGGAAAGCTGGCTCTGCTGACAGTTTAGGAGTAGTGGGCTTTGGTGACAGTGTAAGGGTAGTGCACTCTGGTGACGGTGTAGGGGTAGTGGGCTCTGGTGACAGTGTAGGGCTAGTGGGCTATGGTCACAGTAGTAGGCTCTGGTGACAGTGTAGGGTAGTGGATGCTGGTGACAGTGTAGGGGTAGTGGGCTCTGGTGACATTGTAGGGATAGTGGGCTCTGCTGACAGTCTAGGGGTAGTGGGCTTTGGTGACGGTGTAGGGATAATGGGCTCTAGTGACAGTGTAAGAGTAGTGCGCTCTGGTGATGGTGTAGGGATAGTGGGCTCTGGTGACAGTGTAGGATAGTGGTCTCTGGTGACTGAAGGGGCAGTGGACTCTGGTGACAGTGTAGGGTAGTGGGCTCTGGTGACTGAAGGGGCAGTGGACTCTGGTGACAGTGTAGGGTAGTAGGCTCTGGTGACTGTAGGAGTAGTGGGCTCTGGTGATTGTAGGGGTAGTGGGCTCTGGTGACTGTAGGAGTAGTGGGCTCTGGTGACTGTAGGAGTAGTGGGCTCTGGTGACTGTAGGAGTAGTGGGCTCTGGTGACTGTAGGAGTAGTGGGCTCTGGTGACTGTAGGAGTAGTGGGCTCTGGTGACTGTAGGAGTAGTGGGCTCTGGTAATTGTAGGGGTAGTGGGCTCTGGTGACTGTAGGAGTAGTGGGCTCTGGTGATTGTAGGAGTAGTGGGCTCTGGTGATTGTAGGGGTAGTGGGCTCTGGTGACTGTAGGAGTAGTGGGCTCTGGTGATTGTAGGAGTAGTGGGCTCTGGTGACTGTAGGAGTAGTGGGCTCTGGTGACTATAGGGGACGTGGGCTCTGGTGACTGTAGGAGTAGTGGGCTCTGGTGACTGTAGGAGTAGTGGGCTCTGGTGACTGTAGGAGTAGTGGGCTCTGGTGACTGTAGGAGTAGTGGGCTCTGGTGATTGTAGGGGTAGTGGGCTCTGGTGATTGTAGGAGTAGTGAGCTCTGGTGATTGTATGAGTAGTGGGCTCTAGTGATTGTAGGAGTAGTGGGCTCTGGTGACTGTAGGGGTAGTGGACTCTGGTGACTGTAGGAGTAGTGGGCTCTGGTGATTGTAGGGGTAGTGAGCTCTGGTGACTGTAGGAGTAGTGGGCTCTGGTGATTGTAGGAGTAGTGGGCTCTGGTGATTGTAGGAGTAGTGGGCTCTGGTGATTGTAGGAGTAGTGGGCTCTGGTGACAGTAGGAGTAGTGGGCTCAGGTGACTGTAGGAGTAGTGGGCTCTGGTGACTGTAGGAGTAGTGGGCTCTGGTGATTGTAGGGGTAGTGAGCTCTGGTGACTGTAGGAGTAGTGAGCTCTGGTGATTGTAGGAGTAGTGAGCTCTGGTGACTGTAGGGGTAGTGAGCTCTGGTGATTGTAGGAGTAGTGAGCTCTGGTGATTGTAGGAGTAGTGGGCTCTGGTGACTGTAGGAGTAGTGAGCTCTGGTGATTGTAGGGGTAGTGGGCTCTGGTGACTGTAGGGGTAGTGGGCTCTGGTGATTGTAGGGGTAGTGAGCTCTGGTGATTGTAGGAGTAGTGGGCTCTGGTGACTGTAGGAGTAGTGAGCTCTGGTGATTGTAGGGGAAGTGGGCTCTGGTGATTGTAGGAGTAGTGAGCTCTGGTGACTGTAGGAGTAGTGAGCTCTGGTGACTGTAGGAGTAGTGAGCTCTGGTGATTGTAGGGGTAGTGGGCTCTGGTGATTGTAGGGGTAGTGGGCTCTGGTGATTGTAGGGGTAGTCAGCTCTGGTGATTGTAGGAGTAGTGAGCTCTGGTGATTGTAGGGGTAGTGGGCTCTGGTGATTGTAGGAGTAGTGGGCTCTGGTGATTGTAGGAGTAGTGAGCTCTGGTGACTGTAGGGGTAGTGAGCTCTGGTGATTGTAGGAGTAGTGAGCTCTGGTGATTGTAGGAGTAATGGGCTCTGGTGATTGTAGGAGTAGTGGGCTCTGGTGACTGTAGGAGTAGTGAGCTCTGGTGACTGTAGGGGTAGTGAGCTCTGGTGATTGTAGGAGTAGTGGGCTCTGGTGACTGTAGGAGTAGTGAGCTCTGGTGACTGTAGGAGTAGTGAGCTCTGGTGATTGTAGGGGTAGTGAGCTCTGGTGATTGTAGGGGTAGTGAGCTCTGGTGACTGTAGGAGTAGTGAGCTCTGGTGATTGTAGGGGTAGTGGGCTCTGGTGATTGTAGGAGTAGTGGGCTCTGGTGATTGTAGGAGTAGTGAGCTCTGGTGATTGTAGGAGTAGTGAGCTCTGGTGACTGTAGGAGTAGTGGGCTCTGGTGATTGTAGGGGAAGTGGGCTCTGGTGATTGTAGGAGTAGTGAGCTCTGGTGACTGTAGGAGTAGTGAGCTCTGGTGACTGTAGGAGTAGTGAGCTCTGGTGATTGTAGGGGTAGTGGGCTCTGGTGATTGTAGGGGTAGTGGGCTCTGGTGATTGTAGGGGTAGTCAGCTCTGGTGATTGTAGGAGTAGTGAGCTCTGGTGATTGTAGGGGTAGTGGGCTCTGGTGATTGTAGGAGTAGTGGGCTCTGGTGATTGTAGGAGTAGTGAGCTCTGGTGACTGTAGGGGTAGTGAGCTCTGGTGATTGTAGGAGTAGTGAGCTCTGGTGATTGTAGGAGTAGTGGGCTCTGGTGACTGTAGGAGTAGTGAGCTCTGGTGATTGTAGGGGTAGTGGGCTCTGGTGGCTGTAGGGGTAGTGGGCTCTGGTGATTGTAGGGGTAGTGAGCTCTGGTGATTGTAGGAGTAGTGGGCTCTGGTGACTGTAGGAGTAGTGAGCTCTGGTGACTGTAGGAGTAGTGAGCTCTGGTGATTGTAGGGGTAGTGAGCTCTGGTGATTGTAGGAGTAGTGAGCTCTGGTGACTGTAGGAGTAGTGAGCTCTGGTGATTGTAGGGGTAGTGGGCTCTGGTGATTGTAGGAGTAGTGGGCTCTGGTGATTGTAGGAGTAGTGAGCTCTGGTGATTGTAGGAGTAGTGAGCTCTGGTGACTGTAGGAGTAGTGAGCTCTGGTGATTGTAGGAGTAGTGAGCTCTGGTGATTGTAGGAGTAGTGAGCTCTGGTGACTGTAGGGGTAGTGAGCTCTGGTGACTGTAGGGGTAGTGAGCTCTGGTGATTGTAGGAGTAGTGAGCTCTGGTGATTGTAGGAGTAGTGAGCTCTGGTGACTGTAGGAGTAGTGAGCTCTGGTGACTGTAGGAGTAGTGAGCTCTGGTGATTGTAGGGGTAGTGAGCTCTGGTGATTGTAGGAGTAGTGAGCTCTGGTGACTGTAGGAGTAGTGAGCTCTGGTGATTGTAGGGGTAGTGGGCTCTGGTGATTGTAGGAGTAGTGGGCTCTGGTGATTGTAGGAGTAGTGAGCTCTGGTGATTGTAGGAGTAGTGAGCTCTGGTGACTGTAGGGGTAGTGAGCTCTGGTGATTGTAGGAGTAGTGAGCTCTGGTGATTGTAGGAGTAGTGAGCTCTGGTGACTGTAGGGGTAGTGAGCTCTGGTGACTGTAGGGGTAGTGAGCTCTGGTGATTGTAGGAGTAGTGAGCTCTGGTGATTGTAGGAGTAGTGAGCTCTGGTGATTGTAGGAGTAGTGAGCTCTGGTGACTGTAGGGGTAGTGAGCTCTGGTGACTGTAGGGGTAGTGAGCTCTGGTGATTGTAGGAGTAGTGAGCTCTGGTGACTGTAGGAGTAGTGAGCTCTGGTGACTGTAGGGGTAGTGAGCTCTGGTGACTGTAGGGGTAGTGAGCTCTGGTGACTGTAGGAGTAGTGGGCTCTGGTGATTGTAGGAGTAGTGAGCTCTGGTGATTGTAGGAGTAGTGGGCTCTGGTGACTGTAGGAGTAGTGAGCTCTGGTGACTGTAGGGGTAGTGAGCTCTGGTGACTGTAGGGGTAGTGGGCTCTGGTGATTGTAGGAGTAGTGGGCTCTGGTGACTGTAGGAGTAGTGAGCTCTGGTGACTGTAGGAGTAGTGAGCTCTGGTGATTGTAGGGGTAGTGGGCTCTGGTGATTGTAGGGGTAGTGGGCTCTGGTGATTGTAGGGGTAGTGAGCTGTAGGGGTAGTGGGCTCTGGTGATTGTAGGAGTAGTGGGCTCTGGTGACTGTAGGAGTAGTGAGCTCTGGTGACTGTAGGAGTAGTGAGCTCTGGTGATTGTAGGGGTAGTGGGCTCTGGTGATTGTAGGGGTAGTGGGCTCTGGTGATTGTAGGGGTAGTGAGCTCTGGTGATTGTAGGAGTAGTGAGCTCTGGTGATTGTAGGAGTAGTGAGCTCTGGTGACTGTAGGGGTAGTGAGCTCTGGTGACTGTAGGGGTAGTGAGCTCTGGTGATTGTAGGAGTAGTGAGCTCTGGTGATTGTAGGAGTTGTGAGCTCTGGTGATTGTAGGAGTAGTGAGCTCTGGTGACTGTAGGGGTAGTGAGCTCTGGTGACTGTAGGGGTAGTGAGCTCTGGTGATTGTACGAGTAGTGAGCTCTGGTGACTGTAGGAGTAGTGAGCTCTGGTGACTGTAGGGGTAGTGAGCTCTGGTGACTGTAGGGGTAGTGAGCTCTGGTGACTGTAGGAGTAGTGGGCTCTGGTGATTGTAGGAGTAGTGAGCTCTGGTGATTGTAGGAGTAGTGGGCTCTGGTGACTGTAGGAGTAGTGAGCTCTGGTGACTGTAGGGGTAGTGAGCTCTGGTGACTATAGGGGTAGTGGGCTCTGGTGATTGTAGGAGTAGTGGGCTCTGGTGACTGTAGGAGTAGTGAGCTCTGGTGACTGTAGGAGTAGTGAGCTCTGGTGATTGTAGGGGTAGTGGGCTCTGGTGATTGTAGGGGTAGTGGGCTCTGGTGATTGTAGGGGTAGTGAGCTCTGGTGATTGTAGGAGTAGTGAGCTCTGGTGATTGTAGGGGTAGTGGGCTCTGGTGATTGTAGGAGTAGTGGGCTCTGGTGATTGTAGGAGTAGTGAGCTCTGGTGACTGTAGGAGTAGTGAGCTCTGGTGATTGTAGGAGTAGTGGGCTCTGGTGACTGTAGGAGTAGTGAGCTCTGGTGACTGTAGGGATAGTGAGCTCTGGTGATTGTAGGCGTAGTGAGCTCTGGTGATTGTAGGCGTAGTGAGCTCTGGTGATTGTAGGAGTAGTGAGCTCTGGTGACTGTAGGGGTAGTGAGCTCTGGTGACTGTAGGGGTAGTGAGCTCTGGTGATTGTAGGAGTAGTGAGCTCTGGTGATTGTAGGAGTAGTGAGCTCTGGTGATTGTAGGAGTAGTGAGCTCTGGTGACTGTAGGGGTAGTGAGCTCTGGTGACTGTAGGGGTAGTGAGCTCTGGTGATTGTAGGAGTAGTGAGCTCTGGTGACTGTAGGAGTAGTGAGCTCTGGTGACTGTAGGGGTAGTGAGCTCTGGTGACTGTAGGAGTAGTGAGCTCTGGTGATTGTAGGGGTAATGGGCTCTGGTGATTGTAGGAGTAGTGAGCTCTGGTGATTGTATGAGTAGTGAGCTCTGGTGACTGTAGGGGTAGTGAGCTCTGGTGACTGTAGGAGTAGTGAGCTCTGGTGATTGTAGGGGTAATGGGCTCTGGTGATTGTAGGAGTAGTGAGCTCTGGTGACTGTAGGAGTAGTGAGCTCTGGTGATTGTAGGGGTAATGGGCTCTGGTGATTGTAGGAGTAGTGAGCTCTGGTGACTGTAGGGGTAGTGAGCTCTGGTGACTGTAGGGGTAGTGAGCTCTGGTGATTGTAGGAGTAGTGAGCTCTGGTGACTGTAGGAGTAGTGAGCTCTGGTGACTGTAGGGGTAGTGAGCTCTGGTGATTGTAGGAGTAGTGGGCTCTGGTGATTGTAGGGGTAGTGGGCTCCAGTGACTGTAGGAGTAATGAGCTCTGGTGACTGTAGGAGTAGTGGGCTCTGGTGATTGTAGGGGTAGTGGGCTCTGGTGATTGTAGGGGTAGTGGGCTCTAGTGACTGTAGGAGTAGTGAGCTCTGGTGATTGTAGGGGTAGTGGGCTCTGGTGATTGTAGGAGTAGTGGGCTCCAGTGACTGTAGGAGTAATGAGCTCTGGTGACTGTAGGAGTAGTGGGCTCTGGTGACTGTAGGGGTAGTGGGCTCTGGTGATTGTAGGGGTAGTGGGCTCTAGTGACTGTAGGAGTAGTGAGCTCTGGTGATTGTAGGAGTAGTGAGCTCTGGTGGTTGTAGGGGTAGTGGGCTCTGGTGACTGTAGGGGTAGTGGGCTCTGGTGATTGTAGGAGTAATGGGCTCTGGTGACAGTGTAGGGGTAGTGGGCTCTGGTGACTGTAGGAGTAGTGGGCTCTGGTGACTGTAGGGGTAGTGGGCTCTGGTGACTGTAGGGGTAGTGGGCTCTGGTGACTGTAGAGGTAGTGGGCTCTGGTGACTGTAGGAGTAGTGAGCTCTGGCGACTGTAGGGGTAGTGGGCTCTGGTGACTGTAGGGGTAGTGGGCTCTATTGACTGTAGGGGTATTGGGCTCTGGTGACTGTAGGGGTAGTGGGCTCTGGTGACTGTAGGGGTAGGGGGCTCTGGTGACTGTAGGGGTAGTGAGCCCTGGCTAGGGTCCCTCTTGTGCATTTTATGTTGCAGTGTGCCTGGTAAGGCTGGTATTACAGGGCAGCGATGAGGAGAAGTCTGGGACGCTGGTGCCCTCCTAGTGCTCACATTAGCCGGTTAGCTAAGCACACAGCTCTATTCGGGTGTATTCATGCAACTCATTCAGCTGCACAACACACTTGGCTGGATGCTGGTGAGGGTTTTACAAAGCCCTGGATGAATACCCACATTACACACACACACACACACACACACACACACACACACTACACAACACACACATACTACACACAACACATTACACACACACAGACACACACACACACAGACACACACACACACACAATACTCAAAAAACAATACACAACACATACACACAAACACATATGTGCATATCTGAAATATACTGTATATGTAGACACATAAATATATAAACAGATATATAGATATGCACAACAAGCCACTATGAATGTATTGAGACATGCATTTTATGCTAAGGCAGATCACATATCTTTCTGTGTCTGAGATATATATATATATATATATATATATATATATATATATATATATATATATATATACTTTTAGACACACAGAAAAGGGCCCCTGTGTAAGAACCACATATGGGCCTGTTGCAGTTCAATAGTTCAGTAGCCTACCTTGGCTGCACAGGTTAACCAATGATAAGATATATATATATATATATATATACTAGCTGTACTACCCGGCTTCACCCGGGTTAATAACTGCTGTTAAGAAAATAGAATGTATTAACATTCCCATGATAGAATGTATAAATAGAATGTATTAACGCCCGGGATAGTAACTGTCTCTCTGTTTCTCTCCAATTCTCTGTCTGTCTCCCCCTCTGTATATATCTCTATGTCTCTCTATCTTTGTCTGTCTGTCTCTTTCCCTGTCTGTCTCTGACTGTCTCTGTCTCTTTCTCCGTCTGTCTCAATCTCTTTCCCTGTCTGTCTGTCTATCTCTTTCCTTGTCTGTCTATCTATCTCTGTCACTTTCCCTGTCTTTCTCTTTCCCTGTCTGTCTCTTTCCCTCTCTTTCCTTGTCTGTCTGTTTCCCTGTGTCTGTCTCTTTACCTGTCTGTCTGTCTCTTAAACTGTCTCTCTCTTTCCCTCTCTTTCCCTGTCTGTCTCTTTCCCTGTCAGTCTGTCTCTTTGTCTGTCTCTTTGTGTCTGTCTCTTACCCTGTCTATGTCTGTTTCTTACCCTGTCTGTGTCTGTCTATTTCCCTGTCTGTGTCTGCCTCTTTCCCTGGCTGCATTGTGACACGCCAACATCCCATATAAGGGCGTGGCTGCACTTTCTTCTGAAGTTCTGGCTGCACTGTGGCTCCCAGCTCCATTCTCTTTAATGGAAGCAGGTTTTTTGGCGAATAACTGTAAAGAGCGGGCTTAAAATTTCCCCTCGAAACATAGCCTATGACGCTCTTGGGGTCCAGAAGTGTGAGTGTGCAAAATTTTGTGGCTGTAGCTGCGACGGTGCAGATGCCAATCCCGGACATACACACACACACACACACACACACACATTCAGCTTTATATATTAGATATATATATATATATATATATATATATATATATATATATATATATATATATATATATGAACATAGGGTTTGGGTTGCAAAAACTACCCCCCTTCTCTCCCCAGTTTGTAGTATGGGGGGAAGAGATGTAATCAGAAATAGAAAAGACCCCATCTTGTATGCTTTATACTATTTGTTATTTTAGGATACATATACAGGATGTTTATTTCCCCTGGTATATATGCACATATGTGGAAACCTTGTGCTTCAGCTATACCATGTCACTCTCTATTATTGGGAATGTCAGGCATTTATTTTACATATGGATTTTGTGCATTATTTTAATTTTATATTTTGTTAGAAGAGAAGCAGCCATTCCCTGGGATTTCAAGTGTAATTCTATTAAATAGTAATTGAAGGGTCATGAGAGGGCTATGATACCGGATCAGCAGCCCCATAAGCTGTGTGTGTGAACTTTAATTTCTATAATCATAGGCTGATGAGATCATACACTCTGTAGGATCGAGGCAGCTTTATTGGAGCTCTGACAGATACAAGCTGCACTTTCTGTCCATTTAGATCTATTCAGCACACATAGAAGCCTACCACCGGAATGGACATTTCCAAAAAGGACGTCCTCTATGTACCATCAACTGCTAGAGCCGAATATACTCAAAAAATATATATGCCTTTCCCAAAGCTTCTAGACACTGTCTGTATGTAATGGAGGCTTATGGAACTTGTGCACAATGGCAACATTTTGGCTTATAAGTAGCAGATTCTTTGTCAAACCTGTTCAGATTGATAAAGTTCAGCAACTTATGAGTAGACACATTGCCAATACACACATGGACAAAAATCACTATTTTTTTTCTTTGCATCTGAAGTAGTCTGGAGCGTTGACTACATTTTTATTATTATTATCTATCTACAAACCGAATAATACAGAAGCTGTGTAAGCGCTAAGATGTGTGCAAACATTGAAAATAAAATATTTGGAATGCATTATACACTTATAAAATAAGGATCCATAGCACATAAATCGGCCAGTTCATGAGAGCCCACCAGCCATGACGTGCTTTTTTGCTTTACCCTGTTCGGAGGTGCTGGTTAGTTTATTTTCTGTAGTAAACTATTGGAGATGGTGACTGCCTCCAGATTTGGCTCTGCACTCCTCCTCCCATCAGCGTGGTGACCAGGGTCGGTCTGGCCCACCGGGGTAGCGGGGAATCCCCCAATAGGCCCTGGCCCCTCAGTGGGCCCCACGTGCCTTATATAGTGCGGGGCGGCTGTACAGGGCCGCGGGTCCGCCTTTTTCTCACGGCCGGCGTTTATTGGTGGGCAGACTGAGCAGCTCATCCAAGGCCCCCACGCTCTGAGGGGCCCCCAGCCTATCAATCATAAACTTCAGTGATCGTACAAGTTCTGTACGATCACTGAAGTTTCCGCAGTTGCAGGACCTTTAGTGACATCACGTGTGTCATGTGACTCATCAAAGGTCCTAGCGGTGCACTGTGGGAGTCCCGAGGCCTGCACTGGTGACCACAATTAGTCCCAAATAAACGCACCTTTGGCATGCATTTTTTTTGCCGCGTTTTACTGCGGATTTTTTACCGCGTTTTTGCCCAGTGCGGTTTTTTAAGTCAAATCTATTGACTGGAAGGGCTCAAAAACTCTGGCAAAAACACAGCATGCGCGCAAGGCCTAAGGCAGTCTATAATCAGTGCTGGCTCCTTCCTCCACTTCTATATGTGAGCTGTTAGACCAGGAGAGGCATATGTAACAAACCTTAGGTAAGTCAGAACAAAGAATGGTCACCTCCTCATGGCTGGTGGGCTCTCACGAACTGACCAATGTATGTGTTAAGTACTTTCATTTTTCTGACTATATTCCATACAGCGGTAATGCAGTCTATATTTCCTATTTTTAATGTTTGTATAAGTCCTAGCACTTACAGAGGCTGCTGTATTATTTTGTATATGTATATACAGTATATATTAAGCAATCATAGCAACTTGCACCTGTTCACATTTGCTTTTTTCTGTTGGAGGTGAAGGTCATTTTTTTTGTCTCTTCACTATCTATCTATCTATCTATCTATCTATCTATCTATCATCTATCTATCTATCATCTATCCTTCTATCTATCTATCTATCTATCCCTCTATCTATCTATCTATCTATCTATCCCTCTATCTATCTATCTATCTATCTATCTATCTATCCCTCTATCTATCTATCTATCTATCTATCTATCTATCTATCTATCTATCTATCTATCTATCTATCCCTCTATCCCTCTATCTATCTATCCCTCTATCTATCTATCTATCTATCTATCTATCCCTCTATCTATCTATCTATCTATCTATCTATCTATCTATCTATCTATCTATCTATCTATCTATCTATCTATCTATCCCTCTATCCCTCTATCTATCTATCCCTCT
>NC_134355.1:56468674-56583674 GCF_048569485.1 Anomaloglossus baeobatrachus
ACCTCATCCATCCATCCATCCCCTCATCCATCCATCCATCCATCCATCCATCATCCATCCATCCATCCTCTCATCCACCATCCATCCATCCACCCCCCCATCCATCCACCCCACATCCATCCATCCATCCATCCATCCATCCCCTCATCCATCCATCCATCCATCCATCCATCCATCCATCCTCTCATCCACCATCCATCCATCCACCCCCCCATCCATCCACCCCCCATCCATCCATCCATCCGTCCATCCCCTCATCCATCCATCCATCCATCCATCCATCCATCCATCCTCTCATCCACCATCCATCCATCCATCCACCCCCCCATCCATCCACCCCCCATCCATCCATCCACCCCCATCCATCCACCCCCCATCCATCCATCCATCCATCCATCCATCCGTCCATCCCCCCATCCATCCACCCCCCATCCATCCATCCATCCATCCATCCACCCCCCATCCATCCACCCCCCATCCATCCATCCATCCATCCATCCATCCATCCGTCCATCCCCTCATCCATCCATCCATCCATCCATCCATCCATCCGTCCATCCCCTCATCCATCTATCCATCCATCCATCCTCTCATCCACCATCCATCCATCCATCCATCCATCCACCCCGCCATCCATCCACCCCCCATCCATCCATCCATCCATCCACCCCCCATCCATCCATCCATCCATCCATCCGCCCTTCCGTCTGCCTCTGTCATCTATCTGATGGTATTTAGACGGTGATTCTGAATTAGTGCCAGGTCTGTGGTTATCTAGGATTGTCCATATTGGTGACAATTGCCCAGTATTTAGCTGAGGCCTCAGATAATAACATAGTGTGCGGTGCCACATGACAAACTAATCTCTTTCTCTTGCTCCGCTCTCTTATCATACTGAACAGCACTTACATGTTCGCTCCTCCGCAGTTCATATTATTTCACTGCACATGAAAACTGATGATACATTTCAGTTTGGGAGCAGACCATTGTTTACCTGTGATTGCTCATATTGACAGTCATATATCAATCATGCACCACAAAGCAATTGCACCAGATTCCAGGAAAAACAAATTCCTCTCTCTCTCTTATTTCTATTTTTTTTTAAAGAGGTTTTGACATTTCCCCTAAACCAAGTAGCAATAATATATAGCCACGACCTGTTGCATATGTTCTGCCCAATTCAAGGTATATAATAGGACGCTGCGTTTCACGAGCAGAAGGATTTTCACGGCTTTTTCTATCCATCGGCAAAACAATCTACAGTATACTCAGCCGACCTCAATGTACAAGAAGAAAGGAGAGGCATCTAAAATAAAGAGCTATAGAATTATTATTAAAATACACCAATGGTCTAAAAATAATGGCAGTTTACTTATGGTCCAAAAATAATGCAATTTTATTTATTTATTTTTTTTATATATGCGAAAGCCAATAATGAAGAGATTATACAGATGTTGAAAAAAATGTAGAAAAAGTTGGTCAAAGCCATCTGCACCGAGAAAGAAAGTGAGATACTGTTCACATACGTTTAGTTGTTACATTCAGTTCCCTGCCACTAAAAATGTCCCCCCCTTACCCGCCATCATTTCCTTTTCGACAGGGGCAAATTACAGAACCCTTCCTAGTTCAAAGAACAAGGGGCCATGACATTGGTTCTGAGTTATGGTTCCTAGCAATAGTGTAGCTACCGGGGGGCAGTAGGGGCGATCACCCCGAGCCCCTCAGTTGGAGTGGCCTACCCAGAGCTACTGCTACCCTTATCTATATCACCATGTACAGTGCACCGTGATATTTGAGCTGTGCGGTAGAGCAGGAGACACAATCATCCTCTATTACCGCTATCCATTCTATAGACCGTAGGGCGCTTTAAGGCTGCTTTCACACATCCAGTTTTTGCCGTCAGGCCCTATCCGGCAAAATGTACATAAAACGGATCCGGCTCTGGATCCGTTTTATTCCCCATTGACTTGTATTAGCGCCGGATTGTGCCGGATGGCCTTGCGTTGCATGCAGTGGCGGTATTTCTTCGTCCGGCTGCCGGAAAGGACGCAGCATGGAACGTTTTTTGACAACAGCAAAAAAACGGACCACGCCGGATCCGGCGCCGTCCGGCATGTTGTATAATGGAAGCCTATGGCCCATTTCACACATACGGCATTTTGTCGGATGCTGGATCCGGCACGCATGCAGTACAGTACATTCATTTACAGTGGAAGCGCGACACCATGAGGACAAATGTGGTTGTGCATGAAGCACACAACCACATGGTGTCGCACTTCCACTGTAAATGAATGTACTGTTCTGCATGCGGGCCGGATCTGGCATCCTACGAAATGCCGGATGTGTGAAACGGGCCTATGGGCGTCATCCGTCATATAACGGAATCCAACGACGGATTGCATTTTTTTAAACTGAACATGCTCAGTATCACAACGGATCCGTCGAAAAACGGAAGAAACGGATGGAAAAAACTGATGCGATGGATCCGTTTTTTTGACGGATCCGTCGCATCAGTTTTTCTGGTGGATTGTGCCTGATGGCAAAAAACTGATGTGTGAAAGTAGCCTAAGCCTGCAGTCTATAGAAAGACAGGAGATTCAGTGGCCGAGGCACCGGCACACACACAGGACATCAGAGTGCCAGCGCAGTGACATCACCGCACTTTGACTCTGATGTCCTATGCATGTGTGTCGCCCTGGGCAAGCCAGGGGACACAGAACAACACCACCACACCCCACATCCCAGGTAGGAACACCACAGTCAAAACACAAATCCTTGTTGCCCTCTTCCAGAGACTGTTGATGCACACCAGGGGGTGGGCCAGGCGGTTGGCTCCGCCCACCGAGGAGGTCACAGTGCTGGAGGAGGGAGGAAAACAGGCAGTCAGCTCAGGGACGAGCTGGAGTAGGGAGATTAGCCCGGGGAGGGCAAGAGTGAAGTCGAGTGAAGGGCTAGAGTAAACAACCAGGAGTGAAAGTAGAAAGGAGAAAGTAGAAAGTGACAGAAAAGCCTGAAGGTCCGTGACTGTGTGTCCGGACGGAACCAGCAAGGTTGACAACGACGGTGGCTGTCCGGAGTGGGACGGTTCGGAGGTTCCTGGAAGGACCCCGTTGGCTGTGTGCCCGGTGGTCTGGAGCAGTGTTCCGAAGGACAGTCAGCACCAGGACAGGGGCCTTTCGGACCCCAGCAGGGCTAGGAGTCGTCAGATCTGCTAAATCCGTTAGTGAAGGGGACGTAGATCTCCCAGCAACAAAGTCCCGATTGACGGCAACAGCCCGACCATTACCGGGGAGACACCGCCACCGCCAAGGCACCAGTTTCCCCAGGGCCAGCGCCTGCGGGCAAAGTGTAGAGCTCCTCCGGCCCAGATTGCAGCCGGGGAGCGGGTAACCGGAGGGAATCCACCGCTACCACCATCAGAACACAAGGTGCAGGGAAGAGTGACAACACCGTTAACTACCGGGAGTGCAGGTGCAACCGTCTGTGGGACCGTCCTACCAGCCGTTGGTTTACCGAACAAACTGTGTCCGTGTCTCAGGCTGAGTGAGTACCACAGTGCCGCAAGGCACAGCGCTGCCCCCGCGTCCCTGCGCCCTCCAGGCCCTACACTTTACATCTCTTCACCGGGCCCCGGGATCACCAACCCCTACCCACGGAGGGGCAACACAACACCTGGCTGCTCCCATCACCATCCCCGGGACCCCCACACTGAGCAGCGGTGGTGCCATCACCACAACCGTGGGTGGCGTCACGAACTATAATCCCAACAAACAACCCCCTTTCACTCACGGGCGAGGAGTGTCGCTCGAGACACCCCGGGATCCGGCCCGCAGCTCGAGCCACCAGGAGCAACTGCCGGACCCGAGCAGAAGGGGTGAGCGCGGTGTGCTGACACCCTCCTCCCCGCCCGCGACAACTTGGCGTCACGAACAGGATCTTACCGCTCTGCCGTCTGGTAGAGGTGCGCCTTGTTACCGCCGGAGGTATCCGGCAGAAAAATTTCAGAAGCCGCCATCTTTGGCGCGAAAAGTTCCCGCTCGAGCGTCTTCTCGAGCAGTAGAGGCGCGAAGGCCAAAACTCCGCCCCGAGAGAGGAGGGGCCGGAAAGAGCTAAGGGGGACGCGATGGCGGCTGGCCGCATGTAGCTGCGGCTGTAAAAGCAAGGACGCCAGGACCTTGCCAAAAAAACCGTTCCTGGAAGCAAACAGCAAAGACACCATGTGGATGCCGTCCCGAAACACCGTGGCCCCCGCACCGGGAACCGCAGCGTGGGTGGAGATCCGGACCACGCAGCTCCATCTAAGGCTGCAGGTCAAAATGCAGCTCCTCCTGGAGGAGTGGGAGACCGACATTGCGGACGTTTTGGCAGCCGTGCGGAGACGCGAGGAGGAAGCGGAGGAAGGGAGGGTGAGTGACCCACGCCCCTATGTCCCGGAGGGACCGGTCGCTGCGGCTGAGGGACCCGGTCCAAGCCCTCTCCCCCCGTTGCCTCCCTCGCCACCCGTCTCGGAGGCCGTGACCCCGCCACTAGGCCCGCTGCCACCGCAACCGGTAGCGATACCCAGCCCGTCCGCCCCAGCGGACCGACCTGTAGCCGGAGCCCGAAGCAAACCGGAGGCATTGCCATGGAAGGCCCCGAAGATTGCGCCAGAGACAGTCCCCGAGCAGTTTCCCGAGCCGGAGCCGGTGACCCGCTCCGAGCCGAAGGCCCAACTGCGGAAAGCCCCTGTGCCCATCCCCCGCACCTCGGCTGAGGTGGCGCCGGGTTGTCGCTGCAAGGCAGCGCCCAAGGCCATGACACCGCGGGATACGCCACCCACCTTCCTGACAGTGGGTAACGTACTGGATGTCCCGCGGGGCTCAACCCGTGCGCCGGAGCCATACTGGGACAGGGAGCCGACCAAGCTGGGCCTGGAGATCGCGGAGAGGGAGCGGAGGAAAGCCGAGCTGGTAGCCCGAGCCATCCGGGAAAAGGAAAACCTGCGGCAAGCGACCTTCCGTGTCCGGGGCCCGTTCTACGAGGGGCAAGTGAGGCGATTCGATATCCGCCGGGGCTACGGGTTCATATACGAACCGGGCCTGGAGGCCGAGGTGTTTGTAGCCCGGCGGGATGTGCATGATCACCTGCCCGAAGAGCATCCTGGCCGCAATCTTATCCCGGGAGACATGGTGCGGTACACTCGGCACTGCGGAGAGAGGGGGTGGTTTGCCCTGGATGTAAAGCTGAGGGGAAGCCCGGAGAGCAAGATGAGCTCTACACCCCCTCCCTCGGATGAAGCAGCAGCAGGACCGGAGTAGGGCAATGGAGGCCCGCAGCACCGTCCCCGTAGGGACCAGCACTTTGTTTGTTTGAAAGTTTTTGAAAGTTTGAAAAAGTTGAAAGTTTTGAAAAATGAAAAATGATTACCGAAGTGTTACCTGATTATCTGTGATTAGCAACCGGCTGGAGCCGGCACCGTTGTCCCCGTGGGGACCGTTCAAAGTTTAAAAAAATGCATAGGAACTAGCCTTGGACAAGCCCGTGAACTCTGCAGGGCAACCACAAACGTTAGTGGCTTGTAAATATGTTGGGTACCGTTACCGTTTCCGCCATGCCGCCTCCGGAGAGGCAGGTTGGAGGGAGGGCCCTGAGCAGAGCAGGCCAGGGCCCAGCCACCAAAGGGACCGGTGGCTACCCTCTGGAGGGAAGGACAGATCCCGCTCGGGTGACTTGTGCTGGACTGTGGGTCAAGGGGTGCTGCCTGGGTTTTAGGGGCAGCATCAGGGCCAGGTTGCTTGGGTGGGAGAGAGCGGAAACCGTGACCGTACACCGTTGTAACGTTAAAAGAAAATGTGCCTCCCGTCTTGGGAAGAGTTATTGAAATGTATATATGTTTAACCCTGTTATCCCCTTTTTACAGAAAAATAAAACCGGTGTAGGACGGCAGCCCGCGGACGGTCTGCATTTTGCTAAGGGGGAATGTGTCGCCCTGGGCAAGCCAGGGGACACAGAACAACACCACCACACCCCACATCCCAGGTAGGAACACCACAGTCAAAACACAAATCCTTGTTGCCCTCTTCCAGAGACTGTTGATGCACACCAGGGGGTGGGCCAGGCGGTTGGCTCCGCCCACCGAGGAGGTCACAGTGCTGGAGGAGGGAGGAAAACAGGCAGTCAGCTCAGGGACGAGCTGGAGTAGGGAGATTAGCCCGGGGAGGGCAAGAGTGAAGTCGAGTGAAGGGCTAGAGTAAACAACCAGGAGTGAAAGTAGAAAGGAGAAAGTAGAAAGTGACAGAAAAGCCTGAAGGTCCGTGACTGTGTGTCCGGACGGAACCAGCAAGGTTGACAACGACGGTGGCTGTCCGGAGTGGGACGGTTCGGAGGTTCCTGGAAGGACCCCGTTGGCTGTGTGCCCGGTGGTCTGGAGCAGTGTTCCGAAGGACAGTCAGCACCAGGACAGGGGCCTTTCGGACCCCAGCAGGGCTAGGAGTCGTCAGATCTGCTAAATCCGTTAGTGAAGGGGACGTAGATCTCCCAGCAACAAAGTCCCGATTGACGGCAACAGCCTGACCATTACCGGGGAGACACCGCCACCGCCAAGGCACCAGTTTCCCCAGGGCCAGCGCCTGCGGGCAAAGTGTAGAGCTCCTCCGGCCCAGATTGCAGCCGGGGAGCGGGTAACCGGAGGGAATCCACCGCTACCACCATCAGAACACAAGGTGCAGGGAAGAGTGACAACACCGTTAACTACCGGGAGTGCAGGTGCAACCGTCTGTGGGACCGTCCTACCAGCCGTTGGTTTACCGAACAAACTGTGTCCGTGTCTCAGGCTGAGTGAGTACCACAGTGCCGCAAGGCACAGCGCTGCCCCCGCGTCCCTGCGCCCTCCAGGCCCTACACTTTACATCTCTTCACCGGGCCCCGGGATCACCAACCCCTACCCACGGAGGGGCAACACAACACCTGGCTGCTCCCATCACCATCCCCGGGACCCCCACACTGAGCAGCGGTGGTGCCATCACCACAACCGTGGGTGGCGTCACGAACTATAATCCCAACAAACAACCCCCTTTCACTCACGGGCGAGGAGTGTCGCTCGAGACACCCCGGGATCCGGCCCGCAGCTCGAGCCACCAGGAGCAACTGCCGGACCCGAGCAGAAGGGGTGAGCGCGGTGTGCTGACACCCTCCTCCCCGCCCGCGACACATGCATCGGTGCTATGACAGCGCTTTGGCGTCCAGATGGACTTGTCAAGATCCTGGATTAAGTGAGTGTATGCTGTTTTTACTTATTATGGTGGACTGTGGCGGCATGAAAACAATGGGGGACCCTCATACAGTGTGGGGGATACAGTGGGGGTCCCTGAAACAATGTGCGGAAGGCTCTCATACACTGTAGGGACTACTTTTGGGAGTCCTCATAAAGTGTGGGGGCCTGTACACAGTTTGAGGGCTAATGGACTAAAGGACTATACAGTTTGGGTACTACTGTGTTGAGGCCCTCATACAGTGTGGGGGACTCTCATACTGTGGGTGGGCCCCTCATATATTGTAGGGACATTTGTGGTGGGGTCTTCAAAGTGTGGGGGCCATTTTACAGCATGGGAGTTAATGTGGACGGCATTACACAATGTGAGTGCTAATGTGGGGGCCATTATACAGTTAAAGGGCTACTGTTGGGGGTCTTTTTAAAAAGTGTGGGGTAATTATACAGTGTTTCGGTGGAGCAGTGGGGACATCATACTATGTATAGAGGAGCTGTGGGCTCATCATACTATGTATAGAGGAGCTGTGGGCTCATTATACTGTGTATAAGGGGACTGTGGGCTCATTATACTGTATGTAGGGGAGCTGTGGGCTCATTATACTGTATGTAGGGGAGCTGTCGGCTCATTATACTGTATATATGGGAGCTATGGGCTCATTATTCTTTATATATGGGAGCTATGGGCTCATTATACTGCATATATAGTAGCTATGGGCTCATTAATTTGTATATAGGGGAGCTGTGGGCTCATTATACTGTATTTTGGGGAGCTGTGGGTCCATTATACCGTATGTAGGGGAGCTGTGGGCTCATTATACTGTATATAGGGAAGCTGTGGGCTCATTATACTGTATATAGGGGAGTTGTGGACTCATTATACTGTATGTAGGGGAGCTGTGGGCTCATTATACTGTATATATGTGGGCTATGGGCTCATTATACTGTATATATGGGAGCTATGATCTCATTATACTGTATGTAGGGGAGCTGTGGCCTCATTATACGGTATATAGGGGAACTGTGGGCTCGTTATACTGTATATATGGGAGCTATGGACTCATTATACTGTATGTAGGGTATGTAGTGGAGATGTTGGCTCATTATACTGTATGTAGGGGAGTTGTGGGATCATCTTACTGTATATGGGAGTTATAAGGGCATAATACTGTGTAGAGGGGAGCAGTGCATTGGGAGTCTCAGAAAACATTGTTAAATGTTATTTGGACTCTAAAGAAGCATTATTGTTATAGGGGTACTCAGGGTATTGCGACTGTCAAAGGTGCAAAGGGGGCATTATTACTTTCTAGGGGTAAAATGCCAACCCTGTTTTTTAGGGCATTTGCACAGGGCATTAATATATTCAAGGAGGCAATTTGGCAATTTAGAGATCACAAAGGAGGCATTATTATCATGTAAGAGGTACAGTGGTGGCATTACTATGTGGGGCAGTAAGAGGAGCCCTGTTGTTGTCCCAACCAGCAGGTGCAGCAATAATAGGGACAGATATGGCAGCAGCAAAACAGTAGGATGAGGAGTTTGTACAGGTTGTGAATAGTTGGGGACGGTGCTGGAAATGTGAAAAGGTGTCTTATTTGTTATCTCTGTAGCTGAATTGTGGCTGGAAGCAGTTGTCATGTTGGGCTAGGCCAGATGGAAAAGCGAGTAACTCCATTAGAAAGAACGTCAACTGTAAGAGAAACGCCCCAGGGCTATGGGGTACTCGGTCCCGGGCCATATATGTACGGAGATGCTGTGTCATGGGTGTGTAATGTCCGGTGGCCGGTTCCGTGACCCTGGGGGTCACCTGAAAAGGGGTTATATACAGGGGCAATTAGAGAGTTTATGTCGTGAGACCACTTGCAGGTTGCGGCTAGGTAGATGGAGCCGCCACTGCACAATCTATTGCCACTGGGGCTGATGGTGATGGCAGCTTGGATGTTGGACCCTCGGCAAGTAGGGCTGAGCCCCAGGGGGTGGATGATGGAGTGTGGCGTGGAAAGAACGCAGACCACATGATGGGAATGCAGTGCAACTAATGTTTGCTCACAGCATGCTGGTTCACTGAGGACGGCTGGTTTCAAACCCTGGTCCTTTTCGTCCCAGTGCCTGTGTGGTTATCTGGTGGCTTCTTTCCCTTGCACCTCTCACTGGTTTGGTGGAACCCCATGGCTTGGAGCGGCTGGGGGTCCCTACTGTTTATCATCAGTCTCTGGTCCGTACGGCGGGCAGTGTGAACCCTGTAGGGTTGGTGTTCTCTTCCGGTCCCTCGTTCTCTCGTTACTGCTGGTGCCCCGGATTCTTGGGTCAGTGAGGTCCTGGATGGTCCCCTCACTGTGCAGGTATTTGACAGGTAGCCTGAAGCGTTCGCCTGATCAAGGGCCCTGTGCCCTGTCGGTGCTATGGTTGCAGGGGTACCTCGTCATACCCTCCCTGGCAACCACTCTCCTTCACCACCTAGGTCACTGCTGCACGACCCCGTCCTGGAGACACGTCAGTCTCTCACACCTGTCACTACTGACTGGACCACTGTGTCACTCCTCCCCCCCCTGGTTGTTGGTTAGCGGACTGGATTGGCTCCACCCCTGGGTGGCCATCCATTAGGTCCCAAACTACACTGTGTGCAGAATTATTAGGCAAATAAGTATTTTGATCACATGATAATTTTTATCCGTGTTGTCTTACTCCAAGCTGTATAGGTTTGAGAGCCAACAACCAGTTAAGTAAATTAGGTGATGTGCATCTCTGTAATGAGGAGGGGTGTGGTGTAATGACATCAACACCCTATATAAGGGGTGCTTAATTATTAGGCAACTTCCTTTCCTTTGGCAAAATGGGTCAGAAGAGAGATTTGACGGGCTCTGAAATGTCCAAAATTGTGAGATGTCTTGCAGAGGGATGCAGCAGTCTTGAAATTGCCAAACCTTTGAAGCGTGATCACCGAACAATCAAGGGTTTCATGGCAAATAGCCAACAGGGTCGCAAGAAGCGTGTTGGGCAAAAAAGGCGCAAAATAACTGCCCATGAATTGAGGAAAATCAAGCGTGAAGCTGCCAAGATGTCATTTTCCACCAGTTTGCCCATATTTCAGAGCTGCAACGTTACTGGAGTATCAAAAAGCATAAGGTGTGCCATACTCAGGGACATGGCCAAGGTAAGGAAGGCTGAAAAACCACCACCTTTGAACAAGAAACATAAGATAAAATGTCAAGACTGGGCCAAGACATATCTTAAGAGTGATTTTTCAAAGGTTTTATGGACTGATGAAATGAGACCCGTGATAGCAGGATGTGAGCCAGAAGAAGCATGGTGACGTGCAAAATAGCTATCTCTTTTTTTAATCCACATCCTCCACATGATGTCCCAATAAAGTGTTATTTTTAAACAGAATCAGTGGTGAGTGCCACATTTTTTTTTCCTCTACAAGCATGACATTTTTTTTGTAGGACCCTAGTCCAGTGGACAGGTTACTAGTCCATGGCTGAAAGACCAGTACCCTGTTATCCTCCGTATGGTGACATCCAAGGCCTGATTAGTAGGCCCCCCCCGCAGTGTGATGTATGCATGGCATTTAGAGAAGAAAAACTGTATCTGAGTTCCCGAGAGATAGGAGAGTTACAGGTCTCTGGTCTATTGGCAATGGATTATTAACGTTGCCCTTGGACGGTCCTGCAAATCTATTTTGCTCAACCCTAAATCTTAGGCTAGGTCCATATTATCACTGTGGACACTGTCGGGTGCATATATTAGTGCCCAAGAATTTCTCTGTGCGAACAAGAGAGCCTTTATTCAATGACTCAAAAACAAGACGATACACACCAATGTTTCGGCACGTCATGCCTTTTTCAAGTCTAAACAATAATCAGCACACGATCGAGACAAAGTTATATGACAATTTACAGAGTCATTCATAGTTTTCATCAATTGTGTGTAAATAGGTACAAAAAGCAAAATAAAAATAAAATTAACAATAAGAAAAAATGAGATCATCGGAGCAATGCAAATGCATTATACCTAGGGGAGGTGAAATATGGGGGTCCAAGAAATTTGGGTTTTAGTAGTACTGTAACAAAAAGAGACAAAGGTAAGTAAAGTATAGAAAATAAACTAATACAAAAGTACCAGTAATAAGAAAATAAGAGGTGGAAGATAAAAATAATGATAAAATATATAAAGAAATAAATAAATAAGTAAAGAGAAATAACATCAAAGATATCATATGACACACCAGTTATGGTGAAGTATATTGTAACATCATTTATCATAATAGGAGTTAATCAGTCAAAGCTGATGATGTATACATTACCAAATAGTGGCATTAAGGTAAGTACAGGGTGGGCCATAAGTATGGCTACACCCTGATAACATGGAAGTGGTTGCTGATATCACCTTACCGTTTGTGACATATTAGTACATGGGAGGGGCAAAACATTTGAGGACGGGTGTCGCCCATGGCGGCCATCTTTTTTATCAGGGTGTATCCATACTTATGGCCCACCCTGTATAATGAATTTCACTGTTGCAACCAGTACAATTACTAAATACCTCTGGTAAGCGGCAATGGCTGTGTGAGTGATGCGTGTGCAGTGGACACTATGGTGACGAATATAAAGAAGAACCAGAATATACGGTAGATATAAGTATAGCCCAACAACCTGGTAAAGCTCATCAGGACCCACTACCAAGAGCGTATTCTTATCTATCTTCAGTGCAACCGGTTAGGAGAGGGTTGTGACGGGTAATGCCGCACAGCCATGTGCGCACGCCGGTTAAATCCCGGACTGAACAGTAGTGATGTGCGGTCATGTGTAGACTTACCTTGAGAAAGGCACAACGTTGGTGTGTATCTTCTTGTTTTTGAGTCATTGAATAAAGAACCTCTTCTTCGCACAGAGAAATTATTTTCTTTTTTCCAAAGGTGTGCCAGAATTATCCAATACAGAATACCATTTTTTTTTCTGAGCACCCAACTATAAGGACAGTGAGTGAGTTTAACCTCTTCTACACTAAGGCGGGCTTTGCACACTGCGACATCGCAGCCCGATGCTGCGATGCCGAGTGCGATAGTGCCCGCCCCCGTCGCAGCAGCGATATGTGGTGATAGCTGGCGTAGCGAAAATTATCGCTACGCCAGCTTCACACACACACTCACCTGCCGTGCGACGTCCCTGTGGCCGGCGGCCCGCCTCCTTGTTAAGGGGGCGGGTCGTGCGGCGTCACTGTGACGTCACACGGCAGGCGGCCAATCGGAGCGGAGGGGCGGAGATGAGCAGGATGTAAACATCCTGCCCATCTCTTTCCTTCCGCATATCCTACGGAAGCCGCAGTGAGGCCGGTAGGAGATGTTCCTCGCTCCTGCGGCTTCACACACAGCGATGTGTGCTGCCGCAGGAGCGAGGAACAACATCGGACCGTCGCGTCAGCGTAATCATGGATTACGCCGACGCTGCACCGATGATACGATAACGACGCTTTTGCGCTCGTTAATCGTATCATCTAGGCTTTACACACTGCGATGTCGCATGCGATGCCGGAAGTGCGTCATTTTCAATTTGACCCCACCGACATCGCACCTGCGATGTCGCAGTGTGCAAAGCCCCACTAAGTGTATCAACAAATTTTCCATACACCTCCAGACTATTTTGCATGTGGCTTCCAAGCTTGATTTTTCGGGGCTGTTACATCAGATTACTACAAAAGAGTAGTAATGATGATGAGTGAATACTAAATATTTGGGTCCGGACTCTTTGTGCCAAATACCTAGTACTATTCCAGTATTCATCACGAATAACGAATCTAATGCAAGTCAATGAGGAACAGTCGCATTTTCTGAGAAATCTTCAAGAAAAATGCTTGAGTTCTGTCACGCTGGGTGTGGAGAGAGACACCCAGCAAGTGGACTCCTGGGAATAAGGGAGACTGAAACACAAAAGGGGGGGGGGTAACCAGGGGCTCCTGCGCTGACCTTGACTCTAGGGGGCCCTGCACTTGCCCTCAAACCACAGGTACCTATAAGGGTTAGGAGATGTGGCCTGCTAACGTGCCCCTGTCTCCTAGCCAGATCCTAGGAGTAAATCCCACCACCCACCAATCCACTGAGGGAAAGGCAAACACAAAAATAAACAGCAAAAAAGGGGAAAAAGGAAAAATAATAACTTATCTTGAGAGGGAATCTTCAGAATGTACAGCAACAGTAGTCTGATGACACAACAAGGAAAAAACATAACTTATCTTGAGAGGGAATTTTCAGAATATACAGTAACAGTAGTCTGAAGCAACATGCACTCCTGAGCAAGCAACTTCTCCAAGTGAAGAGTATAACCCGCAATGGAGGAGTGAGAGGCCCCACGTTAAAAAGGTCCTTAATTACCAGGTGGAGGAAAGGCTCCTCCAACCTGGCAAGGAAACAGAAAAAAACTAAATCAAGCCCTTAAAAGGGACAGCGTCCATTAACGCCTGGACGATCACCGGGCCCTTCTGCATCTGGTCCCAGCAGCAGCACTTAAAGATCCAGACACATCTGTGACAAGTTCCTCATTGACTTGCATAAGGTTCATTATTCAGGAGGAATAGTGATAGGCGAACCTGGTTTTTGATGTTTCTTTACTGAACCGAACACGACTTTTAAAAAAACCCAGAGTTTAGAGTTTGGATGCTTTACATATGCTAACCACTCGCGTGAGCATCGCTGTGCTCGGGTACGCTCAGTGCTCGGCCCAGTGTGAGCTGCTTGCAGTGTTTGATCTGCTCACACTGGGGGTAACAACAGCGTGATCAGATGTAGTGTGTAACACTCCCCAAAAATGGAAAAACCCCGCCCAACCTCCCCCGGAAGTATTCTGCTTATGGCTGGCTGTATGTTGGTGTGGCGCCCTGGACAAGCCAGGACGTCACAAGTACTGAAACAACACACCCCACACCCTGGCTAGGCACATCGAGGTCAAACAAAAATCCTTGTTGCCTCCCTCCAGGGGCTAATGTCCACACCAGGGGGTGGAGCCAGGCGGTTGGCCCCACCCACCGAGGAGTTCACAGTCCTGGAGGTGGGAAAAGGAGTGAGATTAGTTCTAGAGTTTGAAGTTGGAGGAGTGAAGTGGTAGTGGAGGAGACTGACCGTGTCCGGGTGCAAGGCCCGGGCACTTGACAGCAAGGTTGGCAGACGGTGGTGACCGTCTGCAGGAGAGGCTGATTGACGTGAACCGTAAGGACTGGGGACGGGCGGTGGCCCGCCGGTACCGGATCGGGGAGCGAAGAGAAGCCAGCACCATTCGGCAGGGCTTACGGACCCCGACCAGGCTAGGAGTCGCCGTAAAACCGGTCAAATCCATTAGCGAAGGGATCCTCCGGGGTTTCCCAACAGTCAAGACCCGATTGAAGGCAACAGCTCAAACCGTGAAGGGAAATACAGTCACCACCAAAGCTACAGTTCCCAGGGCCAGAGCCTGAGGTCAAAAGGGGCTCTCTCAGCATCCATCCAAGCTGGGGAGCGGGTTACCAGTGGGAAGCCACCAGAACCGAGAACATAACACAGGTGCAGGGAAAGGCAGTCACCACCAACCTACCGGGAGAAGAACAACCGCAGCCGTCTGTGGGACCCGTCCATCCAGCCGTTTGTTTTACCGGAGACTTTGCATTCATCATTGGCTGAGTGAGTACCACTGTGCCGTGCGGCACCGCGCTGCCCCCGCGACCCTGCACCTCACCAGGCCCCGTAACCCGCCTGCCATCCCTCCCTCACCGGGCCCCGGGACAACCAACCCCCCTACCCACGGAGGGGAAGAACAACATCCAAGCTGCTCCCAGTCATCGCTCCCGGGATCCCCGTCCAGAGCAGCCGTGGTGCCACAACCTCACCACAACCGTGGGTGGCGTCACGGACAATAAATCCCCAAAACCATTCCCCTTTTCACTCATGGGCGAGGAGCGCCGCTCGAGTCCCCGGGATCCGACCCACCGCTCGAGCTACCGAGCAGCAAGCGAAGCAGCAGCAGCGCCGGACCCGAGCGTGGTGAGCGCAGCGTCCCCTCCCCGCCCGCGACATTGGTAGAGACTCAACCTGCCAATCAGTGACTTCCATTGGGGTTTGGGTCAAGCTCCAACCAGTGGAGGTTCTGTTCGACTGCAGCTGTTGAGCAGAACCTCCACAGGTTTGCTCATCTCTAGTGATGAATACCGGAATAGTACTAGGTATTCGGTATGAATAATCCGAACCTGATAATTTAGTATTCTCTCATCACTGCTAAAGAAGTATCATTTGTAATGTTTCCTTGGATTTAGTTATTCCACTGATTTAAATAAATCATCTTGACAGACTACAGCCTTGACTTTGAGGGGCCCAAAATGATCTTCTGCCCCATAGATAGAGATCAGAAGTATGAGTGGAAGGGTTGGGATCTTGGCAGATTTTGTGCCTGGGCCCCACCATCTTCGTGTTAACCCTCTGTTGTGTCTCGGCACTGAAAAATCTTGGACAGGGAGATGTGATGTATTTATCTTGATGTAAATAAAAGCTGCTGTAGCGCTAGAAATAATAATTACGCGACTCCTGTCGGCTTTGTGCACAATGTACCCAGATCCGAGGCTGGTAGCTAATAAACATTGGGCTGATAATAGAACTCCATCTTTGCTCTGTGTAACATCCTAATTATTTGTTATGAATATGCCAAATGCAAACAAATTATGGGCTAATTTTTAATTAACACATCTCTGAGCTCTTAAACAAAACAGCCCCCGAACCCTCTATGATGAGATGGTGCTGTGTGATAGCAATTTGTGTATTACATGAGATTACACAGGGACTGGAGCACATCCAGGTTGTAGATGGTTTTACAGGCTGACATTTTTCACATGAGTATTTACCATCATAACTAAATTAAGACTATTATTAAACAGAAATTCTCAGCAGGGCTCTTTAATGACGAGGCACGTTCAACTAATTGCAGCTTGCCCTCTGTTTTGGCATAGCGGTCTACAGGCTGCGGCTTTCTGAATGCTAAGACTATGAGAACATAATACAGTCAACTAGCCTGCCAGGCTGGACTACAAGAGCAAGAATGCTCTCTACTACCTGTTCCAAAATATATCTCACTTTTCAGTACTATGAAAGTGTAAGCATGCCTTTCTTTCTCTTCCAATTCCTCATCGAAAGGCACAAGCATAGACCACAAGTAATGAACTATCCTCTCCATCCTTCTTTTCTTCTGCATTGCGGATCAACAAGTCCACTTGTCTTCTAATGCACTACAACACCCAGATGTTTTTATCTCATCCTTTGTAATCTTTGACAACGTAATTCTACAATATACTTTGTACATTGGTGTGTTGGCCAAAGCTGTCAAGATCCCCAGGATCCAAGTTTAAAGCCAACGTTTTAGCTGTTTTTGAGCTTTTCTCAAGACCTTGCCATGGAAGTTACCAGTGCCAGCCTCCACACACGCTATGTCCACACTCTCCTGGCTACTTATCACAGGCGCCCCTGCATACCCATGCTAAGATGCTAGACACTACAAGCAGTATGAATAGAAGGGTAGTCAGACAAGCCAGGATCATAAACCAGGAGGTAACGTATAAGGTTCAGGGAGCAGACAGAGATGTGGTCAGGAAGAGATCCAAGGTCAGAAGCCAGGAGGTAACGTATAAGGTTCAGGGAGCAGACTGAGACGTGGTCAGGTAGAGGTCCAAGGTCAGAAGCTGGGAGATAATGTATAAGGTTCAGGGAGCAGACAAAGATGTGGTCAGGAAGAGGTCCGAGGTCAGAAGCTAAGATCAGAACACTTACACCAGACAGGAGCCAAGAGCATACTGAGCAAACAGAAAGTACGACTGTCGAAATTCAGACAGAGCAAGCCCAGAGAAGAAACAGAGCAATCATCAGGAACGAGGTGCATCTGTGAAGTCACCTTCCAAAACCAGCACGAACCCTAGTGCTGAAAGACAACCTGTCAGCAAGTGCACAAGACACATAGCAGAGCATTTTCAAATGCAAAATGCTCCACACAGCGGAGCCGTGACAAAAGCATTCCAAATGCAAAATGCTTTTCACAGTGGAACCGTGACACATGCATTTATATAGCACCACTACACTGGTAATTTCCATGGCAAGATCCTGAGAAAGGCTCAAAAAGAGCCGAAACGTTGGCATTAAATTTGGATTAACAATTTTTGCAGACATAAATAAATAACCATTTGATCTAAATTTGTCACACAAAGTTACTCCATAAATTTACATTATCTAATTACTTCTGGGTACCAGTCATTTTACAGTGAGCAGAGGTTTTAAACCTTTGCTATAGGATCACCATGATCAGCTAATTCTAGAATGTTTGTAGATATCAAGACATTCCTTCAATATTATCAATTTGTAAACTGTATCACAGAGAGATTGTAATTAGAGATGAGTGAACCCGACCTATAAAGTTCGGGGTTCATACCAAACACTGGGTGTCTGGGGCTTGAACCTGAACACGGTCTTTTAAAAAAAGTTTGTGTCTGAGATCGGGTGCTGTACAGTCAAGCATTGGAGTGCTCGAGTACTCTCGGTGCTCGGTCCAGTGAGAGCTGCTTGCAGTTTCTGAATGGCTCTCACTGGGGGTAAAAACAATCTTTTCAGATGCTGTGTCTAAAAAAACCCCCAAAACCCACCCTCCCCCGGAAATGCTCTGTTTATGGTTGTGTCTGTGTGGGCGGAGAGCCGAACTAACCAGTCGTTGACTTCCATTATATTCGTTACTCGAGTCTAGCCTGTAACGTCAGATCTCCATTGATTTTTATGGGGTCCAGGAACAAATTCAGGTCACGTCTGGGTCTCGAAATGAACTTTGAACTAAATCCATGGGTACACTCACTTCTACTTGTAAGCACCGCACACCTTGCTCGATAGACTACAATGGTAGCCAGTAACTTTGGCAATTAGGAGAACTTAATGAAGTAAAAAAATCCCTCAGCTTATATGGGGTCCAGGAACAAGTTCAGGTCAAGTCTGGATCTCGAAAGGAACTTTTAACTAAATCCATGGGTCCACTCATCTCTAATTGTAAACACCATGGACAATAGACTGCAATGGATGGACAATAGATGGATTGGATGGACGGACAATGGATGGACAATAGACTGCAATGGATGGACAATAGAATGCAATAGAGTTCAATAGACTGCAATGGTAGCCGGTAATTTTGCCAATGAGCAGAACTCAATGAAATTAAAAAATACCTCTCAGCTGTAGAACTACAAGTCAGTGGTTAGCCCTGCAGAGCTCGGGTCCTGGGTTGAAATGCCATCAATGACAACATCTGAAAGGAGCGTGTATATTCTTCATGTGTTTACGTGGGTTTACTCCAGGTTCTCCGGTTTCCTCCCACACTCCAAAGACCATACTGATAGGGAATTTAGATAGGGAGCCCCAATGGGGACAGTGATGATAATGTCTACAAGTCAGTGGATAGCACTGCAACGCTGGGGTCCTGGGTTGAAATCATACCAAGGACAACATCTCCCAGAAGTTTGTATGTTCTCGTTTTTGTGTGGGTTTCCTCCTGGTTCTCCGGTTTCCTCTCACACTCCAAAGACCTAGTGATAGGGAATTCAGATTATGAACAACAATGGGGACAGTGATGATAATGTATGTCAAGAGCGCTATATATGAGCAAAGCATAGTAAATAATAAAGTCTAAGCAAAGATACAGCTCGAAGCCCATCTCAACTTTTCCTTTCTCCAGAAGTCCAAGCATGCCATCAGAAAGCAAGTCCTGCCATCTTTTTCCACAGCATTGTAAAACAAGTATAAAGTCTTGATTACACTCAAGGCCTGAAATCTCTGAACTACAAGTTCCAGCCTGTTGCCCCTGTCCCTGCGGCTCAAAACCCATCAAATAGAGAATTACAGTTCCACAACGGCGCGGGTAATGCCTCATTAATTTCTATGGAATGGTATCTGTTATTGCAATGGCCTCTCATCCCTCCGCTGCTGCCTTTATATATCTTGTTAATACCTGTGACTGCCTTTATTCAGCAAAGATATAAAGAAAACTCCACCACCCTCCTCTAAAATGTTTCATAACCCATTTCAACTATCAGTTGATGATAAAGCTTCGAGAAAGGAACCCAGCTGCTTGTGTAGAATTGTAATACACTTTTTTGCCCTGCTGGAATCCTGAACTTTGTAAGAGACAGCTCAGATTATGGATCAATAGTAATTTCTAGATAAAATCTAAGACATCCAAAGGAATGAGGACACTGGTAGGTATGGAGCATGGTGTCTCCACTTTCAATCAGACCTCGGAGCTGGGGACAGGCCAGAACCCTCCACTTCTCTCAGCTGACTGTCATTGGATTGGGTTAGGCTGCAGCTTTTAGCAATTGCTTTTAACAAATATTTTACACAGGTGTAAGGAAAATAACATAAAATGGATATTCTGTATCTGCACCGAAACAGCTGAGCGCAGCACCTCGTCCTGTCTGAAGACGCCGATGGAACACGCAGAGGCTTGAGCAGAGGCTGCGAATGATGTGACCTGCCATACCAAGCAAAACACAAATATAGTACATGTCCCAAATATAAGGTACCGGGTACTTTACTGGAAGAGCTGTGCTAGTTTTACCTTATAGGTAGGATTGTGTCTACCATGGTCCATTTATCTCTACAGTAACAATAGTTTGATTAATCACATTTACAGTCTAATTTATTGAAGACAAAGGGACAGATGTACTAATCCTATGTAATAGTTGGATAATTTAAGCTTCAAGGGAATTAGAAAACGATCTATTGATTAAATCAGTTTTTTGTATTAAAGGGACCTGTCAGGTGCAATAAGTAGCCAGCAGTTCTGGATGCATATTGCTAATCCCTGCCTAAAGCTGGTGTCACACACAGCGACAACGACAACGACGTCGCTGCTACGTCACCATTTTCTGTGACGTTGCAGCGACGTCCCGTCGCTGTGTGTGACATCCAGCAACGACCTGGCCCCTGCTGTGAGGTCGCCGGTCGTTGCTGAATGTCCAGCTTCATTTTTGGTCGTCACTCTCCCGCTGTGACGCACAGATCGCTGTGTGTGACAGCGAGAGAGCGACGAAATGAAGCGAGCAGGGAGCAGGAGCCGGCGTCTGGCAGCTGCGGTAAGCTGTAACCAGCGTAAACATCGGGTAACCAAGGGAAGACCTTTCACTGGTTACCCGATATTTACCTTCGTTACCAGCCTCCGCCCTTGCTGCCAGTGCCGGCTCCTGCTCTGTGCACATGTGGCTGCAGTACACATCAGGTAATTAACCCGATGTATACTGTAGCAAGGAGAGCAAGGAGCCAGCGCTAAGCAGTGTGCGCGGCTCCCTGCTCTCTGCACTGTGACATGTAGCTGCAGCACACATCGGGTTAATTAACCCGATGTGTACTGTACCTAGGAGAGCAAGGAGCCAGCGCTAAGTGCGGCTCCCTGCTCTCTGCACATGTAGCACAGCGACGTTATGATCGCTGCTGTGTTTGACAGCTAAGCAGCGATCATAACAGCGACTTACAAGGTCGCTGTTACGTCACAGAAAATGGTGACGTAACAGCGACGTCGTTGTCGCTGTCGCTTAGTGTGAACCCAGCTTAACTGTCCCTGTATACACTAGCATAGATAAAGGGATCTTTAGAAAAGGTATCTGTAAAGATCCTTTATGATATGCTAATGAGCGCAGGGACTAGTCGCAAAGGCGTTATTTCCCCTGACTAGTCCGCCCTCTTAGCATGTTAGCACTCCCACAGGGGCATATTAACATGCTATTGAATGCTCGGCATCATCAACATTGACACGCGTTCCTGAGTCCGGTCATGTTCAGTATGAAGCTTCAGAGAGGTCTAGTGTGCATGACCGGAAGTGCGGAGACTTCTGATTATGTGCATTGAGCCTAAAACTGGAGTCTGATGCAGTGACAACAGACACAGGTACACGCGTCACTACTGATGATGCTGGGCATTGAATAGAATTTTAGTACGCCCCTGTGGGCCCCTGTAGGAGTGCTAACATGCTAAGACTAGTTGGAGGAAGTAACGCCCTTGTGACTAGTCCTTGCGCTCATTAGCGTATCATAAAGGATCTTTAGAAATACTTTTTCTAAAGATATCGTTATTTATGCTACTAGATACAGGGACAGTTAGGCAGGGAATAGCAATATACACCCAGAACTGCTCGTGGTTCTAAGTTCATATTTCACCTGACTGTTTCACTTTAAATGTACTGTATGTTTAAAATGGAACCTGTCAGGTCCCCTTCTCCCTCCAACCCAGCAGCATTGATATCTGTCTGCCCGAATTCAATCCCTAACCAGCCCTGTCTAAAAAGGACTTATAAACCTCGTTGTCCCTATGCTAACGAGACCTGTGACTAGTTGTAGGGGCGTTGTTTCCCCAGACTAGTCAGCCCTGTTTCTATGTTATGCCCCTGTGGGCATGACAACATGATTTCCATTAGTCGGTGTCACCGTACCTCATGGAAATTTAGCGCATGCACGCGGCTCTTTTTGGCCTAATGAAGCCCAGAAGCGTCCACCCTGCTATTGAGGTGCACTGTGCATGTCCGGAGATTCAAAAGAAGAAGGAGTCATCCTCTGAACTTCCAGTCATGCACAATACGCCCAATGAACCCAGGAAGCATCCACCCTGCTTTTGAGGCGCACTGACATGGCCAAAATGAGCCGCGCGTATGCGTAGGATTTCCATTAGCTGGCGGTGACACTGGCACATGGAAATCATGTTATCACGCCAACGCGCCGATTTTTTTTTATTGGATAGAACACTAAGGGGCACTTTGCACACTAAGACATCGCAGCTGATATGCCGGTGGGGTCAAATCGAAAGTGACGCACATCCGGCGTCGCAGGCGATATCGTAGTGTGTAAATCCTTTTTGATACGATTAACGAGCGCAAAATCGTCGTTATTGTATCATCGGTGTAGGGTCCGGCATTTCCATGAATTGGGAAATACCGATGTTACGATGTTGTTCCTCGTTCCTGCGGCAGCACACATCGCTGTGTGTGAAGCCACAGGAGCGAGCAACATCTCCTACCTGCGTCCTGCGGCTCACGCCGGCTATGCGGAAGGACGGAGGTGGGCGGAATGTTTACGTCCCGCTCATCTCTGGCCCTCCGCTTCTATTGCCCGCCTGCCATGTGACGTAATAAGGAGGCGGTTCGCCGGCCAGAGCGACGTCGCAGGGCAGGTGAGTGCATATGAAGCTGCCATAGCGATAATGTTCGCTACACCAGCTATCACCATGATATCGCAGCTGCGACGGGGGCGGGGACTATCGCGCACGGTATCGCAGCATCGGCTTGCGATGTTGTAGTGTGCAAAGTGCCCCTTACCCATATTATTCAATGAGGCAGTGCTGATGACAAATTATATTCACTGACAGAATCTGCGAGAAAAAAAATCAATTGCCTCATTATGGTATCTGATTTTTATGGATAGATTACAATTCGGTGGTATTGGAAAGTGTAAATGATTAATAACTGCTACTGTAAAACACATTGCATATTTTCATGAGGCTTTTTCAGTAGCGTATATGCAACTTATCAGTAGCTTCAGTTGCAAAGGTTGAAATTCACACAAAGAATCGACACATGAAGGATTTAATAATCTGCAAAACAGGTCAGTTACTGAGCAGAAAATATCTGTAATGTGCCAATTTGTTGCAGAAAATCCTACAACTGAAAATGGGTTATATACAAGTATAAGTAATAGAACTGTCCGCAGCAAAATCCGCTGCATGCGAACACAGCCTACCTGTGGTACATGACATGTTTGAACATTTTAATTGGTAAATATCCCCAAAATGTTTGCGTTTTTAAAATAACAATTCCAGGAAAATAGAGTTAATGAAAATAACCATAATGGAAAGGAAGAAAGGAAGGACAAGAGACAATATGCAGGAGTGCGCCACCCGACTCCCTTATTGGATCAGTAGTTGATATAATACACATGATTCACTATATTACTCATTTAACAAACTATTAATTTTGTTATTATATAAAAGCATAGATACATTTGGGTATTACAGTAATGAAATATTTGCATGTAGCTGAACAGTGGAACCCAGAGTCCAGAGGTGGACATATTAACACGTCTTGTGCGGTCACATAGGGGCCCAAGAGGTAACGAGGTACACTACCATCTCCAATGCAGGTGGAGTTGTGGAATTGTGCATTATTATCAGATATTGGACTACAAAGAGCTCAAATAGTGTTCTAGCGCAGGGGCCTCTTCTGCCTGTGTCCATCAATAACAGAGTAAGGGCTACTTTACACGCTGTGATATCGGTCCCGATATCACTAGCGTGGGTACCCGCCCCCATCTGTTGTGCGACACGGGCAAATCGCTGCCCGTGCCGCACAACATCGCGCAGACCCGTCACACATACTTACCTGCCCGGCAACGTCGCTGTGACCGGCGACGTCGCTGTGACCGGCGAACCGCCTCCTTTCTAAGGGGGCAGTCCGTGCGGCGTCACAGCGACGTCACTGAGCGGCCGCCCAATAGAAGCGGAGGGGCGGAGATGAGTGGTCGGAACATCCCGCCCACCTCCTTCCTTCCTCATAGCGGCCGGGAGGCAGGTAAGGAGAGCTTCCTCGTTCCTGCGGGGTCACACATAGCGATGTGTGCTGTCGCAGGAGCGACGAACTACATCGTTACTGCTGCAGTAACGATAATCGAGAATGGACCCCCATGTCACCGATGAGCGATTTTGCACGTTTTTGCAACGATGCAAAATCGCTCATCGGTGTCACACGCAGCAACATCGCTAATGCGGCCGGATGTGCGTCACAAATTCTGTGACCCCAACGACTCCGCATTAGCGATGTCGCAGCGTGTAAAGCCCCCTTTAGTGTTACAATGGACCCTTGGCATCCCAGTCCAACACTGGAAGGAAGTTTTAGGACCTTGCATTGGGGCTTTATGTCTAAATGCAGATGTGTAGTACTCTGTATATGTTAAGTAGAATGCAAATTGTATGAGAAAGAAAAAAAGAAAGTAAGAAAGAAAGAAAAAGAAAGAATAAAAAGAAAAGAAAAAAAAAGGAAGAAAGAGAAAGAATAGGATGAAAGATGAAGAAAGGAAAAGGAAATAAATAAAAAATACTAGGGAGAAATGAAAGAAAAAAGAACAAAAGAAAGAGAAAGAAATAAGGAATAGAAAGAAAGAAAAAAGAAAGAAAAAAGAAAGTAAGAGAAAGGAAAAGAAGAAAGAAAGAAAGGAAAAGGAAATAAATAAAAAATACTAGTGAGAAATAAAAGGAAAAAGAAAGAATGAAAGGCAGAATGAAAGAAAGTGATTGAGGTATGAAAAAAAGGACACAAGAAAGAAAGAAAGAAAAATATGGAAGAATTATAGTAAAAGAAAGCAAGTAAGAAAGAAAAATAAAAAATAATCGAAAGAAAAGGTAAGGGAGAAAGAAGGAAACCAATGGTAAAAAAGAAAAAACAGGAAGAAAGGATGATAGAATGAAAGAAAGAAACAATCTAAGAAAAAAAGAACGGAAGAAATGAGGGAGGTATGAAAGAAAGGACAAAAAAATGAAAGAAAGGGAAGAATGAAAGAAAAAGAAAGCAAGCAATAAAGAAAATAAAGAAAATAGAAAGAAAAGGTAAAAGAGAAAAAGGGAAAATAATGGAAAAAAAGAAAGAAAAAAGAGGAAGAAAAGAAGAAAGAAAGAAAAAAAGAAAGAAAAAAGAAAGAAAGAAAGAAAAGAAAAATAAAAGGAAAAGGAGAAAAAAGCAATGAAAAAATAAAAAAAATGGAAGAAAGAAAAAATGAAAGAAAGGGAGATAGGAAAGAAAAGGAGAAATAGAAGGAAATGGAAAGAGAAAGAAAGAAAAAAGAAAGAAGAATTAAAATAGAGGTTTTTATTTTCTGGTTACTTGAGCAAGGCTCCAAATATATTAGTTTTAATTATATTAATCTTAATTAATTAATCTTAATTATTAAAAACTTTGCAAAGTGAGATCCTATTATTCAGCAGATGATTACACGCCGGCTATTACTGGTTACAATGGATGACACACAATGATTATTACTCTTTATTATTCTTATTTGTATTTGTCTCTTTTCTTTGTTCCTTCCCCCCCTCTCCTTCTTGGTTGTTACAAAACCGGATAATTTATTTAGACTCCAGAATCAAACTCTATTTTATGTTTATTTGTTTTATTTTCAACTTTTACAACAATAAACATTAAAATTTGAAAACCAAAAAAAAATGAGGATGGCACGCGCTGATCAGACTGTGATTTGTGGTAAGATGGTAGCCACCTTTTATTGGACTCTTTGCGCTTTGTCAGCAGCAGTTACCCTGGATCTGGATGAACACTTTTGTTTTGAATCCGTTTTCATTTTTTTAAGCTTTTACTATTTTTATTGAATACAAATTCTACATTTATGTTCTGTTTCCTTTAAAAAAAAAAAAGAAAAGAAAGAGAATGTAATCCATTACTCATGTTTTCCACTAGCGACTAAGGCCCTCGTGTGGTCACAGACAGGATGAGATTGGTCAGGATTAAAGGACAGGTCAAGTTGGCTTAAACTTGAGGCAGAGACTATTTAGTCAAGAATACCGGGGCAATGAGAGCTGAGGCTGAGAGGCCTCCAAAGACAAAGGGCACATTGGATGAAGACGATATTGCAGGTTAAGCCTCAAGAGCAAAGGTACAAGTTGATGTCCATAGTAATAATTATCTACACTGGTCAAACAGACCGGAGGCCCATTTATGTGTATTTTTACTTATCCAACATATTCTGCATGCCGTTCTGAGATTGTCACTACTTCCATCAGTCCCTGTGGTTTCTTATTTAGTTTCTGCTCTCACACACACTTAGGGGGGCTTTACACGTTGCGACTTCCCTACCGATATATCGTCGGGGTCACATCGTTAGTGACGCACATCCGGCGCCAGTAGCGACATCGCAATGTGTAAAGCCTAGGTGCGATGATGAACGAGCGCAAAAGTGACAAAAATCGCTGATTTGTGTCATATCGTTCATTTTCATAATGTCGATACTGCTGCAGATACGATGTTGTTTGTCATTCCTGCAGCACAACACATCGCTGTGTGTGAAGACGCAGGACCGACAAACATCTCCTTACCTGCGTCCACCGGAATGCGGAAGGAAGGAGGTGGGTGGGATGTTATGTCCCGCTCATCTCCGCCCCTCCGCTGCTATTGGCTGGCCGTTTGGTGACGTCGCGGTGACGCCGTACGCACCTCCCCCTTGAAGGAGGGATTGTTCGGCAGTCACAGCGGCTTCGCCAACCAAGTATGTGCGTGTGACGCTGCCATAGCGATAATGTTCGCTACAGCAGCAAACATCATATATCGCATGTACCATGTGTGCGTGTGCTATCGCGCTGGACCTCGCTAGCCGATGCTAGCGATGTCGCAGCGTGTAAAGCCCGCCTTAGATTCAGTTCTTCATTGTTCACATACGTCTTGTATTATTGCTTTTCACAAAATAACACATATCCTTTATATTCTATAGCGCTGTTCACATGTACATTTTATATTGCAGACCGTGTATCTGTGGTGCCCCTGACCTGGTCAGGCACCACTGAGTACTGCACCCATGCTGGGGGCAGTACAACACAGGTAAACCAGAAGGGTGACCGAGGTGTGACTACACAGGAGCATAGTAATCAGGTCTCACACATCTACCTTTGATAAGGACCCCTGGAGAATCCAGGAGGGGGCGTAGCCTCCATGTCTACTCAAGGGATGTGGTAGAGAGCCTGGTTGCTAGGTGGCGTAGGCAGGCACAGTGGGGAGGGAGTAGTGAGCCAGTCTGGAGTGCAGCTCAGGGAGAGCAGACGTGTAGAGTAGACCTTGGAAGCTGACACAACACTGACAGCGTCTGCGCAGTGACTACCAATGGGGGAGATCGGTCACCTGGTAGTGCTACCCGAAATCCACCCAAGGCTAGAGAGAGCAAAGAGGTGGCAGAGTAAGGGGACTGCCAGGGAGGTACCAGGCCCGTACGAGTGCAGGTTCTCAGAGTAGGGGACCATTCAGTTGTCCTGCTCAACCTGCAGGTGGGGGTACTTCACGCTCTCACCACCACACACAGAGTCCGAAGCCTCGTAGCGAAGAGAGGGCCCATAGTTCACAGGAGGCAAGCAGCCAGAGTGACCTGGTCCAGGCTACAAGCAAACGGGCCAAAAGAAGGGGAGAGAGGCATCAGCAACTTCCCTGGGCAACCCCAGCAGGGCTTCAAGTAGGGGTCACCCCAAAACACACAGGGCTAGGAAGGCGAGTTGGTAGTCACCATCATCATCCAGCCGGAAGGATACCTGGTTCCAGCTTGGTTCATCCCAGCTACGCCCGGGTTACTCACCCTACCATCAACTGTGAGTAAAACTCTGAAAGACTGCCTGGACTGTGTTTGAGTCATTCTGCACCTTGTGGTTCCACCCACTCAAAACGGGCCCTGGGGCCAGCCCTACTCTCGGGGAGCCACGCCATCTAACTGCACCTACCAACAACCCCAGGCGTCCCTTAACCTGCAGTGGCGGTCCCCTGACCGCAATACCGAGAGTGGCGTCACGAAAATCCTAAAGAGAAGTTTCCCTACCTGTGACCAGACCATCCCATGTGGAGTCCCTGAAGGTAATGCACTGACACAACACCTGTGGGGCTTCACATATCCAGGAAAAAAAATCACAGAGATGTCTGTTTTTCTTTTTTAAATTACTCATTCAAGTATATATGTCCATGAATATCTACTGTACATACAAGGGTTAACTTTCTTTGTGATTCTGCCAGTGATGATAATGAGACTGCTGAAAAGTCTTCAGGAAGTGTAAGGCGGGCTTTGCACGTTGCGACATTGCAAGCCGATGCTGCGAGTTCGCACGCGATAGTCCCCGCCCCCGTCGCAGGTACGATATCTTGTGATAGCTGGCATAGCGAAAATTATCGCTACGCCAGCTTTACATGCACTCACCTGCCCTGCGACCGTCGCTCTGGCCGGCGACCCGCCTCCTTCCTAAGGGGGCGGGTCGTGTGGCGTCATAGCGACGTCACACGGCAGGCGGCCAATAGCGGCGGAGGGGCGGAGATGAGCAGGATGTAAACATCCCGCCCACCTCCTTCCTTCCGTAGAGCCGCCAGCGGCAGGTAAGGTGAAGTTCCTCGCTCCTGCGGCGTAACACACAGCGATGTGTGCTGCCGCAGGAACGAGGAACAGCATCGTACCTGTCGCGGCAGCATAATTATGGAAAAGTCGGAGCTTGCTACGATGATACGATAACGACGCTTTTGCGCTCGTTAATCGTATCATCTAGAATTTACACACAACGATGTCGAAAGTGACGCCGGATGTGCGTCACTTTCGATTTGACCCCACCGACATCGCACGTGCAATGTTGCAACGTGCACAGCCGCCCTAAGTCTAGAATAAGGATTAAAAAACCAGTGTGAAAATGGCAAGATTTACATACATATATATATATATATATATATATATATATATACGGTATATATATATATATATATATATATATATATATATATATAAATATAAAATTAATATAGATAGTGATGTGGGGAATTAAAAAAAAAAACATTTTACATAAAGCTCTGAATTAAATATTAATTAATTCTCTAATGGCACGTACCTCACAGGAGATATCAACTTTTCCCATTATCTATATTTTGAAAGTGTTTTTCTAGGACACGCTGATTTCTTGCTGCTGGGATCTCTAGTGATCAGTTTTAGTCTAGGTTCACATTTGCATTTTTGCAGACGTATGACATATTCATAGGGTGTATATGTAAAAATATATGCAAGCGTGTACCATACGTCCTACTACATCTGTCTGAATTTCAATATATATGTCTATCTATATCCAAATGTTGATATATTATTTTTAAATAAAAAAATATCCGCTTTTCTCAACTAGCCTTTAATCTTCTCGCACCAATGCTCCGATTTTTGCATGCGAGTGTCATGCGATGTTCGGCTTTGCACACACCTGTGGGTATGATGTTGTCGGACTCTGTTCACACCACAGAGCCTGACAAGCAACCTGAGGCTTCCGGATTGTTCACCCAGAGCCGTGTATCAGTTGATTCAGGTTCAAGATTCACTGGTCTTCAACTCTGCAGGAGTTAATTCCTGGGTCAGTGAGGTTCGTAAAGGTGCCCTCACTGTGCAGGTATTTGTCAGGGAGCCTGAAGCGTTCACCTGACCTAGGGCCCTATGCCCATCAGTGCTCTGATTCCATGGGTACCTGGATGTACCCTCTCTGGCAACCACTCTCCAACGCCACCTAGGCCCCTGCTACATGACCTCATCTCGAGACACGTCCGTCTCCTTCAGCTGTCACTACGGACTCTCCTACTTCTCTCACCCCTCCCAACTGGTTGGCTTCTAGTGGACTGGACTGGCTCCACTAGAATTTATGTGTTTTGTTGTTACCGGCACTTGTCTTCCAGGTCCTTGGGGCTAGGCCCCGCATCTTTGACAGGATGCAGTACCTAGTAGTGCCCTGGTGGGTTTAGCGGCGCTACACAGGGCTCGGACAGTAGTCAGGGTCACGCTGGGGTCTCGGACCTGGCTACCATCAAGCCTATCTCCGAGATAAGGGACAATGCAGGGACTCGAGTCTGAGGGCTAGCCTAAAGTCACCTGTCCTGTCATTACATAACCCGTAACATCCCATGACAGCGAGGGAATCGGATCACAGTAAATGACACTTTGCTCACACGCAGCGATTATGCCATTAGCATAATGCAGGAGTGTAAACCTCAAGGCCCAAATCCGACCCTTTGCATCATTTTATGTGGCCTACGATTTGGGTTTCCAGTAAAACCCAGGTGCCTATTTTGCCATCCATAGCGTCTGGCAGATAAATGCCCTGTCTGTGTTTTTTTTAAATTTTCTACCAGTTTGTACTGCACATGCGTTAGAAAGGCTCCCATGCGCAGTATAAATGGCAGATGCTAGACTGTATGGGCATCAGGTAGATGTGACATCATTTCTGTCACATGCTGTTGACATCACTTTCGGGCTGGAGCACAGTGTGCCATTTGATGGGGACTTAGGAGAAATGGGATGCACACTACCCATTTTCAGCCCTTGTTCACTGCGTCATGAGGAGCTGCAGGTGAAAAAGGGAAAAGAGTGTTGTGATTTACTGCTGTGACTATGCCTGTGGTGAGGTTTAAGGGGCTATAATGCTGGGGCTATAACACAGGAGGATATGTCACGGGCGGCGGGGCGCTGCGCTCGCTAACGCTCCGGCACTGCTGCTGCTGCTCGGTGGCTCGAGCGGTGGGCCGGATCCAGGGACTCGAGCGGCGCTCCTAGCCCGTGAGTGAAAAGGGGGTGGTTTGTTTGGGGATTTAGTCCGTGACGCCACCCACGGGTTGTGGTGAAGATGGGGCACCACCGCTGCTGGTAACGGGGATCCCAGGAGCGATGGTAGGGAGCAGCTGGGATGTTGTTTTCCCCCTCCGTGGGTAGGGGTTGGTGGTCCCGGGGCCCGGTGATGTGACGGGGAGGCAGGGTCGGTGAGGTGCAGGGTTGCAGGGACAGCGCGGCGCGGTGCCGGATGGCATGGGTGTACTCACTCAGCAAAAGATGCACAAAAGTCTCCGGTAAACCAAACGGCTGGATGGACGGGTCCCGCAGCCGGCTGCTGTGTCTCTCCCCGGACAGGTGATGGTGGCACCTTTGTGTACTGAGTTGACTCCAATGGCTTCCCAACGGTAGTCCGCTCCCCGGTGTATAGATACCGGAGGAGCCCGTTTTGCCCGCAGGCGCTAGCCCTTGGGTCTCTAGCCGTTGGCAGTGGCTGTATACCCTCACGTTGTGGACGGTTGCCTTCTAACGGGTCTTGGGTAGTTAGGAAACCCCTGGGGTTCCTGTCACACTCGGATTTGACTGTTGACGGCGGCTCCAAGCCTATTCGGGGTCCGATGGCCCTGCCTGTGTGTGCTAGCTTCCATTCGCTCCCCATTCGGTACCGGTGGGCCACCGCCCGACCCCGGTCCCACGGCTCCGCGTTGATCCACCACCCCTGCAGACGGCCACCACCGTTTGCCAACCCTGCTGTCAGTGCCTGGGCCACAAACCCAGACACTCTCTACTTTACTCCTCTCACTTTAACCTCCTCAACTCAACTGTTCCTTTTCCCGCCTCCAGACCTGTGAACTCCTCGGTGGGTGGGGCCAACCGCCTGGCTCCACCCCACTTGGTGTGGACATCAGACCCTGGAGGGAGGCAACAAGGGTTTTGTGTCTGACTAATGTTACTGTTTGGGTTTTGGGAGGAGTACAATGCCTCTGATGGTATTTTAAGGGTCTGAAATGCTCTGGGGATACTTGTGTTGGTATTTGAGGGTGTGTGCAATTCTGTAGGTATGCCTGTCGTGGGATTTTGGGGTGTATGTGGTGCTGGAGGTTGCCTGTGGTGGGATTCTGTGGGTCTACAACGCTGTTGGAATTTTGTGGGTCTATCATGCCTATGGTGGGATTTGGATTGTGTGCAATGTGGGGGGATGCTTTGATGACATTTTAGGGGGTGTGCGATTCTCGGGGGGGTGCCTGTGGTGGGATTTTGGGAGGATTGCAATGATGAAGGATGACTGTGATATTTTTGGGTGTATAATGCTGTAAATATGCATGTGGTGGGATTTTTGGGGTCTATAATGCTGTGTGGATGTCTGTGGTGAGCGTTTGGGGAGTGTGCAATGCTGGGAGGATGACTGTGGTGGGAATTTGGGGGTGTGCGATGCCTGTATGTGTTTTGGGGTTTGGGGGTCTACATTGCTAGGGGGATGCCTTTTTGAAGCTTAAAATGCTGTGCAGATGTCTGTGGTGGGATATGGGGTATGTGCAATGCTGCTGGGGAAGCTTGTGGTTGGATTTACACCCCAGGGACAGCGATCTTAATCCTATCATCCAAGTACAGCACCCTTAGCCCTACAATCCAGGGACAGCACTCTTAGCCGTACAAACCAGGGACAGAGCTCTTAGCCCTACAACCCAGGGACAGCACCCTGAGCCCTACAATCCAGTGACAGCCCTCTTAGCGCTACAACCCAAGGACAGATTCCTTAGCCCTACAATCCAGGGATAGCGCCCTTAGCCCTACAACCCAGGGACAGAGCCCTTAGCCCTACAATCTAGGGACAGCACCCTCAGCCCTACAATCCAGGGACAGCACCCTTAGCCCTACAATCCAGTGACAGCACTCTTAGCCGTACAACCCAGGGACAGAACGCTTAGCTCTACAACCCAAGGACAGAGCTCTTAGCTCTACAATCCAGAGACAGCGCCCTTAGCTCTACAACCCAAGGACAGAGCTCTTAGCCCTACAATCCAGGGACAGTGCCCTTAGCCCTACAATCCAGGGACAGCGCTTGTATAGTCCTCCTACCCAGGGACACCTATCTTACAGCCCTTGGCCAGTTTGTCCATTGCAGTCCACGCTTGTAATGTGTTGCATGAAGATCTTCAGGAGCCCTTACAATTACAAGAGGCCCTTTGACAGCAATCATAATGCTGATGTGGCCCTCCATGAAGTTTGACACCCCTGGCATAGTGCATTCGATTCTCTCGAATCAGATACTATACACCAGTGTGACCCCGACTTAAATTTAAAACTAGCCTTACTCTGTGAGCAAGATTGGCATCAAGTGTTCAATTTCTTTGCAGCGCCACCACAGGTGAAATGATACATTACAAACTCTTTTGTTTAAAATCAATGACCACACCAGCCCCTATAATAGCCAAGCGAGGACAAATATTGGAAATAGACTCAATCTGAAAATACTCTTTGACATTTTCACAAAGACACTATTGGAGAGCAGTTTATTAGGAGGGAGGCAGTAAAACAGATGTCATGTAAGCTTTCCTTTGACATTTTGGTGACAGGGAATTACTAATTGTCTTCTATCAGTCAGTAAACACTTTGTTCCATTGTCTTGCAGTGAACAGAACGAGCCACATAAGGGCAACCTCCTTAACAGGCATCATTACAAGAGACTTCACCGTGAAGCGATCATCAAGGACGGACAGCAATCCTTGCACTCTAATTGGTCAAATAAGAGTGACCTAAACATAATCCAAAATCTTAATACACTGTGTGCAGAATTATTAGGCAAGTTGTATTTTAGAAGATATTTTTTTATTATTGATCAACAACTATGTTCTCAATCACCCCAAAAGACTCATAAATATCAAAGCTTAATATTTTTGGAAGTTGGATTGTTTTGTTTTTTTAGATTTGGCTATCTTAGGAGGATACAGTATCTGTTTGTGCAGGTAACTATTACTGTGCAGAATTATTAGGCAACTTCATAAAAACAAAATATATTCCCATCTCACTTGTTTATTTTCACCAATATAACTGCACAAAATTTAGAAATAAAAACATTTCTGACATGCAAAAACAAAACCCAAAAAATTAGTGACCAATATAGCCACCTTTCTTTATGCTGACAGTCAACAGCCGACCATCCATAGATTCTGTCAGTTGCTTGATCTGTTTACGATCAACATTGCATGCAGCAGCCACCACAGCCTCCCAGACACTGTTCCGAGAGGTGTACTGTTTTCCCTCCCTGTAGATCTCACATTTTATGAGGGACTACAGGTTCTCTATGGGGTTCAGATCAGGCGAACAAGGGGGCCATGTCATTATTTTTTCATCTTTTAGAGCTTTACTGGCCAGCCACGCTGTGGAGTAGTTGGATGCATGTGATGGAGCATTGTCCTGCATGAAAATCATGTTTTTCTTGAACAATACCGACTTCTTCCTGTACCACTGCTTGAAGAAGTTGTCTTCCAGAAACTGGCAGTAGGTCTGGGAGTTGAGCTTCACTCGATCCTCAACCCAAAAAGGTCCCACAAGTTCATCTTTGATGATACCAGCCCATACCCGTACCCCACCCCCACCTTGCTGGCGTCTGAGTCAGAGTGGGGCTCTCTGCCCTTTACTGATCCAGCCTCTGGCCCATCCATCTGGCCCATCAAGGGTCACTCTCATTTCATCAGTCAATAAAACCTTTGAAAAATCAGTCTTAAGATATTTTTTGGCCCAGTCTTGACATTTTTTCTTATGTTTCTTGTTCAAAGGTGGTCGTTTTTCAGCCTTCCTTACCTTGGCCATGTCCCTGAGTATGGCACACCTTGTGCTTTTTGATACTCCAGTAACATTGCAGTTCTGAAATATGGCCAAACTGGTGGCAAATGGCATCTTGGCAGCTTCACGCTTGATTTTCCTCAATTCATGGGCAGTTATTTTGCGCCTTTTTTGCCCAACACGCTTCTTGCGACCCTGTTGGCTATTTGCCATGAAACGCTTGATTGTTCGATGATCACACTTCAAAAGTTTGGTAATTTCAAGACTGCTGCATCCCTCTGCAAGACATCTCACAATTTTGGACTTTTCAGAGCCCATCAAATCTCTCTTCTGACCCATTTTGCCAAAGGAAAGGAAGTTGCCTAATAATTAAGCACACCTTATATAGGGTGTTAATGTCATTCCACCACACATAGACATTACAGAGATGCACATCACCTGATTTACTTAATTGGTAGTTGGCTCTCAGCCTATACAGCTTGGAGTAGGACGTATAAAAAGTATCATGTGATCAAAATACTCATTTGCCTAATAATTCTGCACACAGTGTATTAGGATACCCGTTTTGTTATGACAAGGATGCAATTAATCATTTAAAAGAAATTAAAAATTATTCCTCCTAGAAATCTACAAATAAATGGACACTGTCCATTCAGTGCTGACTGTATCAGGCTAGGTAGGAAACACAAAAAAAAAAAGTTTTTTTTGTTACAAAAACTATGTAGGACACACTCTTGTGACATGAAATGGTGAGAGTTTTTATTTTGTTTGTAAACATTCAGGAATACAGAAAAAAAAGAAAGAAATTCCAGGATTGTCATTTCTTAGACATCACAAACAGTGGCTAAAAAATTGACTAAAATTACCTTTAAACTCATGTTGTCTCATATTACAATTAAAACTGAGGATCAGTGTTTCTGCACCTCAGGCATACCCCTTCATCATCTTCACTTTCCTGTGTGTGGCTGTTAGATAACTGTCTGCAGCAGGAATTTCCCCAGTCCCATCTGTTAGGACAAAGGAATTCAAAACCCTGTCTCCTGATTGTTTCATTCATGCAGAACATGCTGTCAACTATTTTGTTCTTCTTTCTTGTAAGTTAGAAAAGTTCCAGTGTACTAATGCGATCTCAGGAAGATATGAACTATTGCCTTTTCCCCAGACACCATGAAGTGGCGCAGATGCTTCATACAAATCCTTATTTCTGTATTCAGGCATCACTGATTATATACAGTCATATGAAAAAGTTTGGGCACCCCTATAAATGTTAACCTTTTTTCTTTATAACAATTTGGGTTTTTGCAACAGCTATTTCAGTTTCATATATCTAATAACTGATGGACTGAGTAATATTTCTGGATTGAAATGAGGTTTATTGTACTAACAGAAAATGTGCAATCACATATCACCGGGCAGTGGCCAGGGCACGACGGGGTACGTGGACCCTAGGCCGGGAAGTAGCTTCATGCGTCCTGCTAATTTACCCGACGGGGGTGAAGACTTCAAGTGTCATCCCCAACCCGCTCCAAAATCGGGGTACTAGCAGACTGATGGGATAGGACTTTCCCAATACAGTCCAAAGAAATCCTACGCGTGAACCCTGAGAGCAAGCTTACTCCGTTAGCCACACGGGTGAGCAGGATCGGAAAAGTTTCAGACTTGAGGGTCCAAAAGAGAAACACAGGTGCCAAGGAAAGGGCCACAGACTAACCGCAACACCAAGGGCACGGACCCAAGCGTGCTCCCTCCCAGCTGCAGTGGTGCTCAGAACTCTGGTTTACAAGCTGTCAGTGTGGTTATTTCTGGACTGAGTGAGTACACTGAAAACCCTCATCCTATCCCCAATGGCACCCCTTCAGCACCATCACCGGGCTCCCGGGGCGAAACCCTCTACCCACGAAGGGGTTAAAAACACCTTGCTGCCATACCACCGCCACCGGGCGTCCCCAACAGCAGCGGTGGTACTCTATCTTACCACACACCGTGGGTGACGTCATGAACTTTCCTAATCCCGTGTATATATGTGTCGCCCGGGGACCAGGGGGTACTCAGATCCGGGCCACGGGGTCACTTCTGTGGGTATCACGGTGGCGTGACCCGGTCTGTGATCCCAGGCTCCACAGTAAAAGGGGGTTTGGTAAGGGAGATTGTCCGTGACGCCACCCACGGTTGTGGTGATTGTGGACACCACCGCTGCTCTTTATGGGGATCCCGGGAGCGGTGACAGGGAGCAGCTTAGTTGTTATTTCTCCCCTCCGTGGGTAGGGGGCTGGTTGTCCCGGGGCCCGGTGATGGGGTAAGCAGGGAGCAGGGCGCAGTGCTGCGGTGCGGTGCCCGAGGGCACGGGCGTACTCACAAGTATTGCACACAGAGTCACTGGTAAACTAGGAATTGCCGGTGTCCGCAGCCTTCGGTACGGGGGTGTTAGTGTCCCACACACGGTGCAGCAGCTCCTGTTCTTTCCCTGCAGCCAGGTGCCTTTCTCTCCACTCTCTTCCTCTTTCTCCTCAGCCGGGAACGGGGAATCCACTCCCCTGCAGTGATCCGGGTCACCCTAGGTACCGTCGGGCCACCACCCTGCTCCGGCTACCTCTGGCCCCTTCCTCACTGCAGCCTGTCCTGGCCCTTTCGGAGCACGCTTCACTATCAGCCTCGGAGCTACAACTCCAGGCTCCTCTTCTGTCTGTCTCTCCAAACACTCTGCTCCAGCCCCTCCCCTCTGCTCTGCTTTTCTCTTACCCTGGGGGCTGTGGTTTGTCCTGCTGCATCGGTGTGGGATCAGGTTACCAAGGAGGATTAACTCTTTCTGTGACAACCTAGCTTTGCCAGGGCGTCACATATACTCCCCCACTCCTTCTTATAATTTGAGTGTCCACGCGGACCCCTGGGTCCGGAGACCCCTCGAGCCACCGCGGCTCCGGTTCAGAGCGGCTCGGCTGCTGCTACGGGGGGGTGGTATACTAACCCCCCACCTCCTAAAAAATAACAATACAGCAACATTAAAGGATCGGTTCAAATGTTCAACCTAAAATGTCCTCCTAAATATCTATCCTTACACCCTAACCACTTTTGTAATTAGATTTATTACACATTGCCTTACACTGTTCCCTATCTTGCTAATCCCTAAATGTTTTATTTTTTTTTTTACTGTACTTTCTGTTCCATTTTATTTAAGAGGAGTCTCAAACATTTTGTCCCAGGTTGCTGAGGCTGCACTCACTTTCCAGCAGTATTTCTAACCCCTCCTGAAACAGGATATCATCAGGAGGCAGCGCTGCAGTTAATACAATTTCATCCATTGCCATCCTTTGAATACGTCCTGGATCCATGATGATGGAAGCTGCGGGAGATGTGCTTCTGTCTTTGCTGTCACTGAGAATGACACTAGTGCCATCTCACAGCTTCTAGCATTGCCCCCAAATGAATTATTATGGGGTGACACTGGTGTTACTCACACTACTTCTATTTCCGACCACGATAACAAGTCATTTGAAGGCTGAGACTCTTCAAAAAACACCTCAAATGAAGTGCAGTAAAAAAAACAACAACACATTTTGGGATTAGCTAGACAGGGAAAAGTATAGGGAATTTTATAACAAAACTAATTACATAAGTGGTTAAAACACACCTGTGGCGCCCCTGAGGCTTCAGTCGCCACAGGGTACTGCACCTCACTTAAGGTGCAATGCTCAATCCGGAACCAGAGGAGGTCGCTACCGGTTTCACCACTTACACAACTCAAACACACAACCAGGTTACCCTCCCCACTGGGGAACGGGCAAGGGTGGGGTTTTAGGCAGTCTCCAAACATGGGGGGCAGCCACCCAGTAGTGACAGGGACCCGGAGGAGGAGCATCCACCAGGGGGAGTCAGGAACCAACACAACAGTTGGAGAGTTCTCCAGCAGGAGAGGAAAGGAGCGGACGATCTTACCAGTGGCTCTGGTGGGACACAGGAGTTCATATGGTCACCGAGGGGAGAGCTTCATTGGTCCCTCGGGACCGGCGTCTCACAGGGTGCAGGACCCTAGGGAAAATCATTCTTCAAGCTGGTTTTCCAGAATCTGCTGGGATGGGGAGATTGCACATCTCCCTGGTCAACACAGAGCCTGAAGCAAAGTGCCATATAGGATAGGGGCCTTAATCTGCGCCAGGCCCCATTGCAGAGCCGCGGCACCTGCAAACAGGATGGGAGTTTCACTTAACACGGACTGGGGTCCCCAAGTAGCTTTAAGCCACGGGAATCCATCTTACACAGCGCTAGGAGGAAGGGCCCACTGACCACCACCCCAGACTGACCTCCAAAGGGATCCGGGTTCGACAGGGCCCATCACAGCGGGTGACCAGTACTACCCGGGCACACAGCATAACAGTGAGTAAAAACAACCTGGAGCCGCAGAGACTGTGTGAGCCTCTTATTGCCGACGCTGCATTCCCACGCCTCGGCAGCAACAGCCTAGTACTACTCCTCTCATCATCTTCCGCGGGGCCCGCTCCACCTGTGGGAGCAAAACCATCTTTGCTGCTACTACCATCCGCCCCAGAGGACACTGACAGCAGCGGCGGCTAATCCCTGGTCACGTACCACAGGTGGCATCACAACCCCCATCATCACCTCCTATCCCCCTTTTATTGTGGACACCTCAGGGCACAAAAATGGAAGGGCCACCGCGACATCCCAGACCTCCACACCGGCTGCCCGGTGATGAGTAACGGGTACGAGACCAGACCTGAACCCCTTGCCCCCGTGGTGCCACACGCCAATCACCAGGATTTTGCTATATAACCTAAAGCCAGACTTATTCTCTACATACCTTTAGTTGTCAGCTAGGATGTATAGGTTTTGAAACACAAGTAGGTAAAGTTTGTAAAATGAGCAGGTTTTGGAATGCCAGCAGCTGACGATCAGCTAATAGCCCTATCTGTTATTTATGCTAATTCTATTATAGAATTGTTTTACTAGGTGGCTAGAAAGACCTTGGCTGATGTCATACTCATGTGAACAGAAGGTGCGGGGCCTCAGCCAACATAACTAATACCAGGAAGCTTCATTATTTTTCTGTTGGCTGTGCCCACGGGGCAGGTGGTTAACCTACTCGTTGCCGGGCCACTGTGGGTTGGGTCAGGCGATGCCATGGGTGGCCTTGCCTGCTTCTGTTGCCCCGAGGCGTGCAGTAAATGAAGGGAAAACCGGGTGATTGGGGAAAGTTTGTCGTGATGCCACCTGTGGTATGCAGCCAGGGAGTAGCCGCTGTTCCAGAATTCCTCACCGGGGCAGGTGTTATGGCAGCCGGGATGGTGTCGCTTCCCACAGGCGGAGCGGGCCCCGGGTGTATGACAGGGGTTGGAAGTCCCTTGGAAGCGCCGGAGCGTGGGGCGACGGCGTCACAAATCAGAGTCTGAGTCTTCAACTGCAGTTCCAGGTTCTTTTACTCACTGATTTAAAGCTGCACCCAGGTGCTGGTCTCTGCCGTCGTTGGCTCCGGTCAATCCCAAGCAAGAAAGGGGGCCACCACCAGTGTTTGAAGAAAGAGAAAGAGAGAACGTCCTTTTCCAAGGATTTCCCCCTCAGCAGTTAGGTATCCGGGCTGACCTCCCGCTCCAAGCCCCAGGCCCAGTAAAGTCCAAGAGTTCCAGAAGTGTCTTGTCAGAACTATGGTCCCGACTGATCTGAGTTGTGTGAGTGTGTTGCACCTCCTTCTACCCCCAGTGGAACCCATCCCCCAGGTGGCTGGCTTCAGTGACCGGGAAAGTCCCATGCATCGTGATTGCTACCCCCTTGCCTACCCTGAGCCATCCCACCCTGTGAGAAGGCTCCTAAGCTGTATGTAGAATGTGAATGTGGAACACCGGTGATTAACCCCCCCTTACCTGAGATGGATACCGCACCTTAACTGAGGTGCAGTACCCTGTGGCGACCAAAGCCTCAGGGGCGCCACAGCTGAGGCCCTACCCCTTCTGGTCACATGAGTTTGACATCAGCAGAGGTCCTTCTAGCCACTTAGTAAATCGATTCTATAATAGAATTAGCATAAGAGCAACAGGGAGGGGAGTGGGAATCGCTATCAAAACCCACCCAAGCTATCAGCTGATCGGCAGCTGCTGCCATTCAAAAAGCTGCTCATTTTCCAAATTTACTGGCTTGTGTTTCAAAACCTATACATTCTAGCTGACAACTAGAGGTATAGAATCAGTATCATAGCTCCAGTACAGCACTGGCTTTAGGTTATATGGGAAAATCCTGGTGATTGATGCGCTTTAAGGTGTAAAGATAGGATATTTAGGTAGGACATTTTAGCTGCCAGACCGACCCTTTAACTCTACCATAAGAAACCCTCAAATACAAAGACCCAGCAGAACAATTATATACAGTGCCTACAAGTAGTATTCAACCCCCTGCACATTTAGCAGGTTTACACATTCGGAATTAACTTGGCATTGTGACATTTGGACTGTAGATCAGCCTGGAAGTGTGAAATGCACTGCAGCAAAAAAGAATGTTATTTCTTTTTTATTTTTTTTTTTTAAATTGAGAAAAGTTTATTCAGAGGGTCATTTATTATTCAACCCCTCAAACCACCAGAATTCTGTTTGGTTCCCCTAAAGTATTAAGAAGTATTTCAGGCACAAAGAACAATGAGCTTCACATGTTTGTATTAATTATCTCTTTTTCCAGCCTTTTCTGACTAATTAAGACCCTACCCAAACTTGTGAACAGCACTCATACATGGTCAACATGGGAAAGACAAAGGAGCATTCCAAGGCCATCAGAGACAAGATCGTGGAGGGTCACAAGGCTGGCAAGGGGTACAAAACCCTTTCCAAGGAGTTGGGCCTACCTGTCTCCACTGTTGGGAGCATCACCCGGAAGTGGAAGGCTTATGGAACTACTGTTAGCCTTCCACCGCCTGGACAGCCTTTGAAAGTTTCCTCCCGTGCCGAGGCCAGGCTTGTCCGAAGAGTCAAGGCTAACCCAAGGACAACAAGGAAGGAGCTCCGGGAAGATCTCATGGCAGTGGGGACATTGGTTTCAGTCAATACCATAAGTAACGTACTCCACCGCAATGGTCTTCGTTCCAGACGAGCCCGTAAGGTACCTTTACTTTCAAAGCATCATGTCAAGGTTCATCTACAGTTTTCTCATGATCACTTGGAGGACTCTGAGACAGACTGGTTCAAGGTTCTCTGGTCTGATGAGACCAAGATCGAGATCTTTGGTGCCAACCACACACGTGACGTTTGGAGACTGGATGGCACTGCAGACGACCCCAAGAATACCATCCCTACAGTCAAGCATGGTGGTGGCAGCATCATGCTGTGGGGCTGTTTCTCAGCCAAGGGGCCTGGCCATCTGGTCCGCATCCATGGGAAGATGGATAGCATGGCCTACCTGGAGATTTTGGCCAAGAACCTCCGCTCCTCCATCAAGGATCTTAAGATGGGTCGTCATTTCTTCTTCCAACAAGACAACGGACCCAAAGCACACAGCCAAGAAAACCAAGGCCTGGTTCAAGAGGGAAAAAATCAAGGTGTTGCAGTGGCCTAGTCAGTCTCCTGACCTTAACCCAATTGAAAACTTGTGGAAGGAGCTCAAGATTAAAGTCCACATGAGACACCCAAAGAACCTAGATAACTTGGAGAAGATCTGCATGGAGGAGTGGGCAAGATAACTCCAGAGACCTGTGCCGGCCTGATCAGGTCTTATAAAAGACGATTATTAGCTGTAATTGCAAACAAGGGTTATTCCACAAAATATTAAACCTAGGGGTTGAATAATAATTGACCCACACTTGTATGTTGAAAATTTATTAAAATTTAACTGAGCAACATAACTTGTTGGTTTGTAAGATTTATGCATCTGTTAACAAATCCTGCTCTTGTTTGAAGTTTGAAGGCTCTAACGTATTTGCATCTTATCAAACCTGCTAAATCTGCAGGGGGTTGAATACTACTTGTAGGCACTGTATATATATATATATACTAGAAGGTGGCCCGATTATAACATATAACGGTAGTCTAGAATGTGTATGTAGGTTATTGAATAATAATGTAATGAATGGACTGGATGGGTTAATTTAGTATTCTTATAATCGTTTATTGTTTTAAAATGACACACAACAGAAGGAACAGTTTTAATAGATGAGTCTAATATTTAATGATGTCCATGGCTTGTAATGAAAGAAGGCCATGAACAGTGTAAAGTTAAGTAAAAATATTTTTGTACACCACATTTTGTGTGAAGACCTTTTCACTATCTGTAAGTGACTTTCCTTGCAAAGGGGTGTCAACAACTTGCACTTTGACATTGGATCTCATTGTCACTCTTGAAAACACAATGTACAGTTGTCCATGGCCAAAAACAGGTTCCCATCCTAGTATAGTCTCCATCCTTGTATGGCCCCCATCCTGGTATGTGGGCTGATGCTGTGATGTGGCCCAATGCTGGTATGTGCCCCTATCGTGGTGCAGCCACCATCCTGACATGTGCCCCCATCCAGCGGGGTAATGTGTGCGGGGGGCGGAGTGCGGGTGGGGTGGAGCCGAGCGGGGCCATGGCACTGAGGACGTCAGTGCTGGGGAGTGCATCGCTGGGGACAGGTGACTATTCGTGTGTGTGTATGTGTGTGTTCAGTGTATATGTCGCGGGCGGGGAGGAGGGTGTCAGCACACTACGCTCACCCCTTCTGCTCGGGTCCGGCGGCTGCCGCTGCTCAGTGGTGGCTCGAGCTGTGGGCCGGATCCCGGGGGTTCTCGAGCGGCACTCCTCGCCCGTGAGTGAAAGGGGGTGTTTGGGTGTGGGGATTGTTTATTGTCCGTGACGCCACCCACGGTTGTGGTGATTTCACCACCGCTGCTCGATGTGGGGATCCCGGGAGTGATGGTGGGGAAGCAGCTAGTTGTTGTGTTGCCCCTCCGTGGGTAGGGGTTGGTGGTCCCGGGGCCCGGTGATGAGATGGGAGATGCAGGGCCTGGTGGGCGCAGGGACGCGGGGGCAGCGCTGTGCCTTGCGGCACTGTGGTACTCACTCAGCCTGAGACGTAGACACAGTTTTACGGTAAACCACACGGCTGGAAAGACGGTTCCCACGGACGGCTGCACTTGCTCTCCCAGTAGGTGATGGTGATGTCCCTTTTCCTTGTACCTTTGTTTCTGTGTTGGTAACAATGGGTTCCCACCGGTAACCCGCTCCCCGGCTTCAAGCTGGACCGGAGGAGCTCTACTCTTTGCCCGCAGGCGCTGGCCCTGAGAAACTGGTGCCCTGGCGGTGGCGGTGTCTCTACTACACTGGTTGGGCTGTTGCCTTCAATCGGGACTTGGTTGTTGGGGGATCTACGTCCCCTTCACTGACGGATTTGGCAAATTCTGGCGACTCCTAGCCTTGCCGGGGTCCGAGAGGCCCCTGCCCTGGTGCTGACTGTCCTTTGGTACACTGCTCCAGACCGCCGGGCCACTACCCGTCCGCGGTCCTTCCAGGAACTTCCAAACGGTCACCCCTTCAGACAATCACCAACGTTGCTGACCTTGCTGGCTCTGTCCTGCACACAGCTGGACTCACTTCAAGCTTTCTTTCTGTCGCCTTTCTTACTTTCCTCCTTCACCACTTTACTTCCTTCACTTCACCACTTTCACTTCCTTAGCTCATCTTAGCTGTTTACTCCTTTCCGTCCCTAGCTGGACTCAAGCTCTTCCCTGAGCTGACTGTCTGGTTTTTCCCGCCTCCAGAGCTGTGAATTCCTCGGTGGGCGGAGCCAACCGCCTGGCCCACCCCCTGGTGTGGACATCAGCCTCTGGAGGAAGGCAACAAGGATTTTAGTTTAGCTTTGGTGTTCCTAACTGGGATGTAGGGTTTGTTGGTGCAATGACCTGTGACCCCTGGCTTGCCCAGGGCGTCACATATACATGCGGAGGGCGGAGTGCGGGGTGGCGGAGCCGAGCGGGGTAATATGTGCGGGGGGCGGAGTACAGGTGGGGTGGAGCCGAGCGGGGCCATGGCGCTGAGGACGTCAATGCTGGGGACTGTATGGCTGGGGACAGGTGACTATTCGTGTGTGTGTTCAGTATATACATGCGGAGGGTGGAGTGCGGGGGGGTGGAGCCGAGTGGGGTAATGTGTGCGGGGGGCGGAGGCGAGCGGTGGGTATGTGTTGGCTGGGTTGCCTGTGTGGGCTCCCGGAGGTGCAGCACTCACTGGGGAGTCGGGGCTCCATGTGGGTGCGAGGAAAAGTGTCGGGCGTCGACCTGTCGACCCATAGTTCGGGCTGTTCAGTTAGCTGAGCCGTTGGCCGCAGGCTCTGTAGCGCGCGGTGTGGCGACGGTTGTCAATTATATATATATATATATATAGATAGATAGATATATATGGGATTACTTTTAAGCCTGCTTTACACGTTGCAATTAGTTGTACAATCGCATTTGCGATGTGACACGCCCAGGTTGCATACGGGATCTTATGAGATTGCACGTAGGTCGTTCATTTGCTGTCACACGAGCGTTAGTAGTCTATGTTAAATTGATCAATTTTATGTGCGATCCTTTAGATCATGTGTTCTGTGACGTATGCATTGGGCACCTTTTTTTTTTTTTTTATTTATTGACTTGCCAAGCATGTGTAATGTGTAGGGATGCGTTTTTACTATGTCATCTGCCATTCAGCTCTGCTACATGGCCGCTGACAGCAGACACAGACAGCCATGTAGCAGAGCTGAATGGCAGATGACAGCAGACACAGACAGAGCCGCACGATCAGAATGAACTCGGGTGAACTTCCCCCGACTTCATTGTTATGCTGCGGCTCTGTCTGTGTCGCGTCCTGATTAGCGGTCACCCGTGAAGGGGTCACCGGTGACCGCTAATCCACTGAGTGACTGAAGTTAGCAGCCCTCTCTCATACTCACCGATCCCCGATCCCTGGCGCTGCACGGCTTTCTCACTGCTCCGGCGGCTTTTACTATTTTGAAAAAGCCGGCCGCCCATTAAACAATCTCGTATTCCCTGCTTTCCCCGCCCACCGGCGCCTATGATTGGTTACAGTGAAACACGCCCCCACGCTGAGTGACAGGTGTTACACTGCACCCAATCACAGCAGCCGGTGGGCGTGTTTATACTGTGTAGTGAAATAAATAATTAAATAATTTAAAAAAACGGCGTGCGGTCCCCCCCAATTTTAAAACCAGCCAGATAAAGCCATACGGCTGAAGACTGGTATTCTCAGGATGGGGAGCTCCATGTTATGGGGAGCCCCCCAGCCTAACAAAATCAGCCAAGAGCCGCCCAGAATTGCCACATACATTAGATGCGACAGTTCTGGGACTGTACCCGGCTCTTCCCGATTTGCCCTGGTGCGTTGGCAAATCGGGGTAATAAGGAGTTATTGGCAGCCCATAGCTGCCACTAAATCCTAGATTAATCATGTCAGGCGTCTCCCCGAGATACCTTCCATGATTAATCTGTAAGTGACAGTAAATAAACACACACACCCGAAAAAATCCTTTATTAGAAATAAAAAACACAAACATATACCCTGGTTAACCACTTTAATCAGCCCAAGAAAACCCTCCATGTCCGGCGGAATCCAGGATGCTCCAGCGTCGCTTCCAGCGCTGCTGCATGGAGGTGACCGGAGCTGCAGCAGACACCGCCGCTCCTGTCACCTCCACACAGCAACTGAAGACAATAGCGCGATCAGCTGAGCTGTCACTGAGGTTACCCGCTGTCACTGGATACAGCGGTGGCCGCGGGTAACCTCAGTGACAGCTCAGCAGATCGCGCGGCTGTCTTCAGTTGCTGTGTGGAGGTGACAGGGGCGGCTGTGTCTTCTGCAGCTCCGGTCACCTCCATGCAGCAGCGCTGGAAGCGACGCTGGAGCATCCTGGATTCCGCCGGACATGGAGGGTTTTCTTGGGCTGATTAAAGTGGTTAACCAGGGTATATGTTTGTGTTTTTTATTTCTAATAAAGGATTTTTTCGGGTGTGTGTGTTTATTTACTATAATTTACAGATTAATCATGGAAGGTGTCTCATAGACGCCTGACATGATTAATCTAGGACTTATTGGCAGCTATGGGCTGCCAATAACTCCTTATTACTCCGATTTGCCAACGCACCAGGGCAAATCGGGAAGAGCCGGGTACAGTCCCAGAACTGTCGCATCTAATGTATGCGGCAATTCTGGGTGGCTGTTGGCTGATATTGTTAGGCTGGGGGGCTCCCCATAACGTGGAGCTCCCCATCCTGAGAATACCAGCCTTCAGCCGTATGGCTTTATCTGGCTGGTTTTAAAATTGGGGGGGACCGCACGCCGTTTTTTTAATTATTTAATTATTTATTTCACTACACAGTATAGACACGCCCACCGGCTGCTGTGATTGGGTGCAGTGTGACACCTGTCACTCAGCGTGGGGGCGTGTCTCACTGTAACCAATCATAGGCGCCGGTGGGCGGGGATAGCAGGGAATACGAGATTGTTTAATGGGCGGCCGGCTTTTTCAAAACAGTAAAAGCCGCCGGAGCAGTGTGAACGCCGTGCAGCGCCGGGGATCGGGGATCGGTGAGTATATGAGAGAGGGGGATAGACTGACATGGACAGAGAGTGAGGGACAGAGATAGTGACCGACTGACAGAGATTAGTGAATGACAGACATTGTGAGGCGCTTCAGAACGCAGCTTTTCAGCTGTGCTCTGAAGCGGACCTTTTTTAAGCTGCGGTGCAGAGCGCACACCTGCGCACATAGCATCAGACACCAAAATCGTATGAGGGATGTCACACGTTACAATTGACTAGGTTCGTGCAACAAAACGCTCAATTCTAGACAAAGATACGATGTGTTTGCGATCAACGGTTTTGCGTTCAATCCTGATCGCACGTAGATGTCACACGCAGATACCTCACAAACGATGCCGGATGTGCGTCACTTACAACTTGACCCCAATGACGGATTGTGAGATATATTGAAGCGTGTAGAGCGGGCTTTAGTCTTCTGCTGCGCTCAAAGGGTTTATGCCAGACCAATGAAAATGTATGAAAGCTGCATAAAATTGAAAATTTCCAATAATCTCATAACATAGAAAAATGCATCTGTTATCAAGAACATTTTGCCAAACCAAACATTTGCACGTTCCACTTCCGTGTTTGCTGCTATTTAATCCGGATAGATCAAGACACAGAGGTGTGATTTCCAACTACATCTAAGGGTATATTCACTCTATGTTTCTCAGTGTGAACCTGCCAAATTTTTCAGGAGGCTGACTATTCTGGTCTTTTGTCCTGAAAACTAATATAAAAGGATGGACCAGCACATCTGCTAGGTGTGAACAGGTGCACACTGAAAATTCAACAAAGTTACAAAAATATGTACAGCAGCACTCTGAAAAGCTAAAATATGTAAACATCGAATATAGGAATTTTGGCACTGCATTACTGTTATTGGAAAAAATGAGATACTTGGTTTACAAATTGGCCAATTCATGGAAGCCTGACAGCCAACAACGGGACCCTATCCTAATACGCCTCTATCTGGGATAAAAACGTACAACTAATGGGCAGGTAGGATCCGTTTTGTGTCTTTGGAAACATGAAGCTTTTGAAATAATCTCAATAGATTGAACATATGTACAGCAAGTCACTTTTACATATTAATGCATATGTTCATTCTTTTGTGCATTTCTTTAGCTCTTTTTTTAAGCGCACAGATGTGAAAATGACTTTGTGTGCACATACCCCTGTACTTTTAGGCTGGTTTAGCACATTGATTTTATGAATATGTATTATCAAGTTTTTTTGCATGGATACACAATCAATCTGCCTGTTCACATGTTATTTGTTTTGCTGTCTGATTGTCCACAACCCCCCCCCAAAAAAAAACAGAAAAATGTCCTACTTTAATCCATGCTATGCTATCTGTATTCTGGTATTCTGTCCATATTTTACCATTGTAGGGAACCTGTCAGGGCACATTTAAAAACTAGTGATCAGCGAGTGCTAAAATGCTCGAGCACGCTCGGTGCTAGAATTAGCTGGTTGGGCACTTGGATGGTTGCTGGTGTAAAAATCAGCTTTTGATTTGCATGAAAAGCATGAAAAAAGTATGCAAAAAAGCAGCAAAAATGCAACTTGTGAACATATACTTAATAGCCATGCCATCACTCACCATATTTCACTGTATTTATTTAAAGGAGGGATTGCAATACATCCTGTAAGAAATGTAGAGAAGGGCCTCAGAATAAAAAATGTGGGACTCCTACAGTAATAAAGTCTATGCACTAACTACAAGGCCTAGAATAGAAAAAATTTAAAGGATGGATTACAATATACAATGGAAGACACATAGAGTAGAGGAAAATCCTTAGAATACATTGTTTGGCAATTTTAAAAAGAGTGAGACTCCCAAAGTATTTAGGCCTATGCACTAAGTGCAAGACCTAGCAAAAATTTGAAGGAGTGATTGTAATACACAATGGAAGACATGTAGAGGAGGGCCTCAGAATATATTTTTGGTCAATTTTAAAAAGAGTGGAACTTCTATAGTGGTATTTTTATTATTATTATTATCATTACTATTTATTATTATAGTGCCATTTATTCCATGTTGCTTTACAAATGAAAGAGGGTATACGTACAACAATCATTAACAGTACAAAACAGACTGGTATAGGAGGAGAGAGGACCCTGCCCACGAGGGCTCACAGTCTACAGGGAATGGGTGATGGTACAATAGGTGAGGACAGATCTGGTTATGCAGTGGTCTACTGGACTGAGGGCTATTGTAGGTTGTAGGCTTGTTGGAAGGGGTGGGTCTTGAGGTTCCTCTTGAAGCTTTCCACGGTAGGGGAGAGTCTGATGTGCTGAGGTAGAGCATTTCAGAGTATGGGGGATGCACGGGAGAAATCTTGTAAGCGATTGTTGGAAGAGGAGATAAGAGAGGAGCAGAGAAGGAGATCTTGTGAGGATCTGAGGTTGCGTGCAGGTAGGTACCGGGAGACTAGGTCACAGATGTAGGGAGGAGACAGGTTGTGCATGGCTTTGTATGTCATGGTTAATGTTCTGAACTGGAGTCGTTGGGTGATGGGAAGCCAGTGAAGGGATTAGCAGAGTGGCGAGGCTGGGGAGTAGCGAGGGGAGAGGTGGATTAAGCGGGCCGCAGAGTTTAGGATAGATTGGAGGGGTGCAAGACTGTTGGAAGGGAGGCCAGAGAGCAGTAGGTGCCAGTAGTCGAGGCGGGAGATGATGAGGGCATGCACTAATGTTTTTGCTGATTCTTGGTTAAGGAAAGCACGGATACGGGAGATATTTTGAGTGGTAATCTGCATGAGTTGAAGAGGGCTTGGATGTGTGGCTTGAAGGATAGAGCAGAGTTGAGGGTTACTCCAAGGCAACGAGCTTGTGAGACTGGGGAGAGTGAGCAACCATCGAGTTTGATGGAAAGGCTTGTTGGAGGAGATGAGTGAGGAGGAGGAAAGACAATGAACTATGTTTTGTCCATGTTAAGTTTTAGGAATCGCGCAGAGAAGAAGGATGAAATAGCAGACAGACATTGTGGGATTTTGGTTAGTAGAGAGGTAATGTCAGGTCCAGAGAGGTAGATCTGTGTGTCATCGGCATAGAGATGATACTGGAAGCTGTGGGACTCTATGAGCTGTCCCAGGCTGAAGGTGTAGATGGAGAACAGCAGGGGTCCAAGAACTGAGCCTTGGGGGACACCGACAGATAGGGGGCGAGATGAGGAAGTGGTGTGAGAATGGGAGACGCTGAAAGTTCGGTCGGTTAGGTATGAAGAAATCCAAGATAGGGCCAAGTCTGTGATGCCCAGAGATGAAAGAATCTGGAGTAGGAGGGAATGGTCTACTGTGTCGAAGGCAGAGGGCAGGTCCAGTAGGAGAAAGATAAAGTAGTGTCGCTTGGCCTTGGCGGTTAGTAGGTCATTAGTGACTTTAGTGACTTTAGTTAGGGCAGTTTCAGTGGAATGATGCGGTCGGAAGCCAGATTGTAGCTGGTCAAAGAGGGAGCAGGATGAGAGGTATGAGGACAGATCAAGATGGACATGCTGTTCTAGTAGTGGTAAAATCTATACACTAAGTGCAAGGCCGAGCAAAAAAAGGAAAAGAGGGATAGCAATATACAATGGAAGACACGAAGAGGAGGGCCTCAGAAAAATGTTTTGGTTAATTTTGAAAAGAGTGGGACTCCTACAGTGGTAAAGGCTTTGTACTAACTGCAATGCCTAGCAAAAATGAAAAAGAGGGATTGCAATACACCCTGGAAGACAGGTAGAGGATGGCCTCGGAATACATTTTTGGTCAATTTTAAAAAAGTGGGACTTCTACAGTGGTAAAGCCTATGCACTAAGTGTACGGGCTACAAAACATTTACCCTGGGGGGTATACAACTATGTATTTAAGAGAATGCTAGAGGTAGGCCTCATAGATATCCTGTAAAAATTACATAGGAGGGCATCGCACACACCCTAGAAAAATTAAGAATGAGGGTTGCATGATGACCTTGTTGATATGGTGGAGGAAGAGGAGAAGGAGGACAAGAGAAAGATGAAACCATAAACTGTATACGCTTGTTTAGGTGCGATGGGGTGCATGTGAATACACAAGGAAAAAGGAACTTTTTAATTGGCTTTAAGTTCCACAACTGTCATCCGGTGAGGTTGAGAAATCTGGGCCAATCTAGGCCTTGTTGATCTTTGGCTGCCTGTTAGTATTTTCAGTTGACAGGCAAATGCGCCTATCAATTATACAGCCCCCAGCATCACTAAAACCCCGCTCTGAAAAAATACTAGAGGCAGAGCAGGCCAGCATCTCCAAGGGGTAGAGTGACAGTTCAAGCCATGTGTCCAGCTTGGATACCCAATGGCATGGTATGGCACAGAGGAATCACAGAAGCTGCTGGGACAGTCGGCTGGGTACTCCTTCACCATCTTCCAAAACTTGTCCCTCCTTGTCAGACTACCCTGCCCATCAGGGCCTTGGCACTGGGAAGGTCTAATGAAACTGTCCCAGACCTTTGATAATGTTAATCTGACTCTGTTGGAAATGGTGTGTGCCTCCCTCATCTCTCCTTCCTGGTTGCCCAAGGAACTATGATCTCTACTGCAAGCATTGGCAGATGGGAATTTTTGTACAAATTGTTCAAAGAGGACCTTTTTACTTTTGCTATTGCACGATTTTACAAGCTCTCTCTGCCGGAGGAAGGAGAGGTGGAAAGTTCTCCTTGTAGCATGGGTCAATAAAGGAGAACAATCAGTAATCGGTATTTGCCAAAATCCTTGTAACGCGAGAGTCACGGGAAAGGCAGTTGGCATAAAGTCAGCCACGTGTGCCACTATATGGAGAGAAGGTATGCACACCAGCGACTAAGCAAGGGGAATACATGTAATAGCAGAAACTGCTGTGTGAATACTGACATGAAAAATCCAATAGCTATATGTAAGAATGAACATATGAAAAATGGAATCTGCATTACTGCCATGTACATATGAATAAAGAGAAATTTAGCCATTGAATTGATCAATGCAATAGAGCCCCAACACTACGGCAAAGTATTTCTCTACATTGGGGTTCCTAGCTAGTATGTGTCCTCTCATGCAGTTAAAAAATTTACCGTGTATGGGTTCTTGCACCCAATTCAGACTTAGAATGGTGTTCCAAACGTTATTCCTTATTTTTTAGCCACGTGTGCCAGACTCCCAACAGGCAAGACTTCTCTGTCCCCACCCGGAGGTCAACTCTCCATCTCCTCCTCCCTCTCCTCCTACTGCTCCTCCTTTTCAGGCTATCCATGCTGAATAGATGGGAAGCATGTGTTGGTAGTATCCTCTGTAGTGCAGGCAACCATCTCCTGTTCCTTCTCCTCATTATCACCCAATCCGCTCTAAACTTTCTTCCTCCATCTCCACTTGGTATTCCTCCAGTAGAATGGTTATGCTGATTATGGCATCATGGCCACTTACCATCTTGGATAATTCCTCAAAGTTTTTGAAAACCTCACAGATGTCATACATCCATGACTCCCCGTCGGTTCTTGTGTGGAGTACCAATGGGTATGTTGTAGCTGGTATATATTGTAATTTTACAAGATGTTAAGAAACTGAACCAATCAGTAGCTAGTAGTGAAAAGAAAGAAGATCCTTAGGTGATTGACTAAGTTAGGTCTTTAATATGTTGTCCAAAATATTGGCTTTAAATTTCCATTTCACTTTGAGTCTGTGACAATGATTCTCCCAATGCCAAAATACAGTATATCCTAACCCTGATGTGTCTGCAAAAGCTAACATTGCAAAAACAGAAGACTATGGAGCTTATATTTAGCAGCTAATCTGTATTTATGCAGTAATACTTATAGTAAAAGGACGCTCATTTGCCATGCATGCTGTTTAACCTTGTATGAACAGAGGGATAAGATGCATTGACTTGGCATAAACAGCAAATGCCTAAATACAAAGCAAAACAAAAGCAACAAACAACGTCCAATTTGTTCTCACCCATCTGAATTAGTTTACAAGGCAGGTCAAAAATCGGAAATTGTCACCACATCATGATGACTTTAGTGCATTCATTGTCCTTCATGTCAAATAGTACGGTCATTGTCTTCATATGTGTCTTCTTGGTGACTTTCCATGTCGTATATCTTGCCTGCAAGGTAAAGCCATACAGCGATTCGGAGAACTCAGGCTTTTTGACATTGCAGTTATGCTGATTTTTACTTATGTCTATTGTTATTCTTGGTTACATCCAGGAGTTATTTTTGTTGGGTGTCAATCAATACGGCTAAATAGAGGTGACGATAACCTAAACTTCTATTTTATATCTATTATCACAGTGGTATATTCATTATTTTATGACATCGACATGGAAAATGCTAATGTGCATGCTAATATACAGTATATGCCACACACGCAAAGATAGGCAGACTCTTCAGGGACAAAATCAGTACTGTCATTGTAAGGTCAATAAATAATGTCACACTCCAGTGTACAAATGTGATGCTGCCATACTGATCACATAATTAACATTGAAGGTGCCTCATTCATCTATACAAACAATTATACACAAGTGCAAACAAGGTGGGAATGTGCAGCCATCATACCGCTCAGGAAGGAGACGGGTTCTGTGTACCAGAGATGAACGTGCTTTGGTCAGACATGTGCAGATCAACCCAAGAACAAAATCAAAAGACCTTGTGAAGATGCTGGCGGAAACTGGTAAGATTGTGTCATTATCCACAGTGAAACAAGTACTGTATCAAGATGAGCTGAAAGACCACTCTGCAGGAAGATGCCATTACTCCAAAAGAAACATAAAAAAGGCAGATTAATGTTTGCAAATGCATCAGGAACAAAGGCCTTAATGTTTGGAAACATGTCCTGCAGTCTGACAAAACTAAAATTGAACTGATTAGCCATTATGACCATCGTTATATTTGGAGGAATAAGGAAGAAGCTTTAAAGCCTAAGAACACCATCCCAACTGTGAAACACAGGGGTGGCAGCATCATGTTGTGGGGTTGTTTTGCAGCAGAAGGGACTGGGGCACTTCCCAAAATAGATGGCATCATGAGAAAAGAAGGTTATGTGGCAATACTGAAGTAACAACTCAAGACATTAACAAGGAACTTAAAGCTTGGGTGGAAATGGGTCTTACAAATGGACAATGATGGTAAGCATACCGCCAAACTGGTTACAAAGTGGCTTAAGGATAACAAAGTCAATGTTTTGGAGTGGCCATCGTAAAGCCCTGAACTCAACTGTATTGAAAATTTATGGGCAAAGCTGAAAAGGCCGATGCGAGCAAGGCGACCTACAAACATGGCTCAGTTACACCAGTTCTATCAGGAGGAATCGGCCCAAGTTCCTACCAACTATTGTGAGAAGATTGTGGAAGGATATCTAAAATGCTTGACCCCAGTCATAGAGTGTAAGGGCAATGGAACTGTCATGATTGACTCCTGGCTCAGCTGGAGCTGAGCCTTTTTTAAAGGCCCCGTCACACTAAGCAACATCGCTAGCAACATCGCTGGTAACGAACAACTTTTGTGACGTTGCTAGCGATGTTGCTGTGTGTGACATCCAGCAACAACCTGGCCCCTGCTGTGAGGTCGTTGGTTGTTGCTGAATGTCCTGGGCCATTTTTTAGTTGTTGCTGTCCCGCTGTGAAGCACAGATCGCTGTGTGTGACAGCGAGACAGCAACAACTAATGTGCAGTGAGCAGGGAGCCAGCTTCTGCTGAGGCTGGTAACTAATGTAAACATCGGGTAACCAAGAAGCCCTGTCCTTGGTTACCCGATATTTACCTTTGATACCAGCCTCCTCCGCTCTCACTGCCTGTGCTGCCGGCTCCTGCTCTGTGCACATGTAGCTGCAGCACACATCAGGTAATTAACCCGATGTGTGCTGTAACTAGGAGAGCAAGGAGCGAGCACTAAGCAGTGTGCGCTGCTCCCTGCTCTGTGCACATTTAGCTGCAGCACACATCAGGCAATTAACCCGATGTGTGCTGTAACTAGGAGAGCAAGGAGCCAGCGCTCAGTGTGCGCTGCTCCCTGCTCTGTGCACATTTAGCTGCAGCACACATCGGGTTAATTAACCTGATGTGTGCTGTAACTAGGAGACTGGGGGCTGGTCACTGGTTGCTGGTGAGCTCACCAGCAACTCGTGTAGCCACGCTCCAGCGATCCCTGCCAGGTCAGGTTGCTGGTGGGATCGCTGGAGCGTCGCAGTGTGACAGCTCACCAGCAACCTCCTAGCAACTTACCAGCGATCCCTATCGTTGTTGGGATCGCTGGTAAGTTGCTTAGTGTGACTGGACCTTTAGTTTCACTTCTGATGCAGGTCACGTTAGGGGTTAATCCTTCCTGCCTCCTTCTGGAGGTCAGGCTGCTTTATTAGGGCACTGTTTCTCTTGGACTTCGCCAGTGATATTTCTGGCTCTGCTGTGTTCTGCTCTTGAGTGACCTGTTGTCTGCCCTGCCCCCTCCTGACCTCCGTGTTCACCTGACCTGTTAACCTTCTCTGTTGTCTGTTTCCATCAGTGTCTCTCCCGCTGTCTCCCTGTTCGTTCCTTATCTGTTTGCCTTAATTCTGTCTTGTCTTCCCACTCCCCCTCGCTTCTAGGCTCTGATTTCCCGGCTACTGACTATTTGCTTCCCTCTGACTACGTTTAGACTTTGCCCTTGTGTATTTACAAGACCTCATGTTGGGATACGGCTTTCTGACGATTCTACTGCCATCTGGTGGGCTTGACTAGTATGACCTCTGCTAGGGAATTCCCTGCTCATACGTTTCCTCCACTTTTACGCCCCCTAGTGGTTTACCAGCTAACTACCTTCTCAGATAGTTTCAAGAATCCTCTCAGTCCCACATTACTGCGCTGTACTGCTATTGTACATCTTAGAGTACAGAGTGACAGGAACCAAATACTGATGAAATGTATGTAAACTTTTGACTTTGCAGAAAGTAATTAAAATGCCTTAAAACATTCTCTCTCTCTTATTATTCTGGCATTTGGCAAATATAAATAATTTTGGTTCCTAATTGATCTAAAATAGGAAAGTTTTATTCTGATTTCACGTTAGATAGTGAAAAAACCTTGCAGATGTGTCCGTATAGATAGTGTATGTAAACTTCTGGTTTCAAGTATGCATACAGTACATATGCTTTGTGGTCAGTAAGCTATGGATCAAAGCTATCCCTTTTGACCTCCTAATACACATTAACTCTCATGTTATAGACATTTTAAGCTTTTAATATACTGCTTATATAGTTCACATAAATAAAAAAAAAGTATAACAATAAACAGTCGGCGTCTCAGTCTCCTTGGCATTAATAACCGTTATGACAATGAACAATGCGGAAGGCTAGTAAAATGACTCTGAGATTAGTGGAGTCAAAGGAATATGTCTGTAGAATAATGACTGACCTGGGGAGTAAAACCCGTTAAACTGAATTATTATTGCCATGAAGGTTGTGTTGAAGTATCTATAAACTACAGAACAATCGCTCCGGAGATCATATGATCGGCAAATAAAGAACTGAATGTCATGCTTTGTGCAACCATTAGCGTAAGACTGTGACATGCATAAGTTTGGGCACCACTGGTCAAAATTAATGTTATTGTGAACAGTTAAGCAAGATGAAGATTAAATGATCTCTAAAAAGCATAAAGTTAAAGATGAAACATTTCCTTTGTATTTTAGACCTTTTTTTTTCTAATTTTCACCTTTTACATTTTTAAATTAACAAAAAACAAAATGGATGATGTTACTAAACACATCTCAAAATCCACAATAGGTGACCGCAAAAGGCGCAAGCTGAAAGTTCTACAATGGCCCTCACAGTCCCCTGATCTTAACATAATTGAAAATCTGTGGCTACACCTCAAAAGAGCAGCGCATGCAAGACGAGCCAGGAATCTCACAGAACTGGAAGATGAGCCAGGAATCTCACAGAACTGGAAGATGAGCCAGGAATCATGTCCTGCGTTATTTTGGAAGTAAGGTGTGATGGGAATTGTGCCATGTGGTAGTGTTGTATGTGTTATGCTGACTGTAGGGTCAGACATAGTTAAGCATTGAGACTAGCCCATAGTGGGAGTGGATAGGATGCAGGGAAATTGATGGTTTCCTGTGGAACATGATATAGGGTCCAACGTGTGACTAGAGTAGACCTAAGGGCTGGGAAGCCGACAAGGCCACATGACCTAGGTGTCCCTGCAGCTAGATGCAATAGGAATCTGAAATAGTGGAAGAAAGAGGTGACCGGAACATGGAGTGATCCAACAGTTGGGTCAGGGGACTGACTGAGAGAATACTTGACCAAGTGAGACGTGTCCTCACAAAGGTCACTCAGCAGCAAGGTCGTTGGCAGTCTGCAACTCTTGAAGTTAATGGGCCTGAAAGAATAGATCTGCCCCATCTCCTTTACATGGAGAACAAGATGTGGAGCCACAGCAGTGAAAGAATGACTCTCACAAACTGTACTGTGATGTTGAGTTGGGTGGTCGTGAAATGAACAGGACTAGTAAGGACAAGAACAACTAAGATGGAAGGAGTCGAGGGATTGTTGGTCGAGATACTTTGTGTTTTAATTACAGATCAAATTACCCACCAGAACATCGGAGATCCTGTTGGCGAGCTATAATGGCAGTAAGAATTTACATTATTTTTCTACTTCTTTACTTTTTTTTTTAAAGAGCTTCACACAAGGAAGTTTATTGGAATTTTTCAAGCACTTTTTTTATCCATTCCTGTGTTGTGCATGAAACAGACATTGAAAATTGCACCATGTGAAAACTGGTCAATGTGAATGTCACGGTCTTCTATCTGTTGCAGAGTTTAGTGACAGGTTCTGGGTCAGAGTCTCACTGTGCTTGTGAGACTCTGCTGATTAAATGGACTCCCTTTCCTTGGAGAGGAGAGGGTTAATGTCAGTTTACCTTCCAGCAGCTCCTGAATCCTGGTCAGGTGTTTCTGGTTTGGCCCATGGCCAGGTCTTATATATACCCTTTGAGTCCACCAGAGGGTGCCGGTTATTCCATTCACTTGGAAGCTTGGCCAGGAGGTGTAGAGCTGGAGAAACCCTCTCTCTGTGACTTTCTTTGTTGGCTGCCGCATTGGTGCTTGCTGTAGTAGTTCATGGTGTGCTAGTTGTATGGTTGTATGGAAGTTACCCTGTAGTCTATTTACATCCCCCTTTTTATGTTGTTTCCACTCATGCATTTTTAGTGGCTCCTTCGTGTGTGCTTGCTGTTTGTGCAAGTTGTTGTTTTCCTCTGTCCATGACTGGTAGTGGGGTTGGTGTTTACGGTCCCAGCTCACCCCTTGGGTGGAGGAAGGGAGGGTAATTACATCAGGACTACAATAGGAGTCAGGGCCAGGTCGGGAGCCTGGACCTACCTACCTTCAATGGTACCTCCGGGTGTGAGGGTGAGTGCTGGGGCCCCAAGCCTAGGGCCAACATAGGTTACCCTGTGTTCCTTGGGCACACGTGACAGTGAATTGCGCAAAAGGAAGGTTGGACATCTCATAAAGAGGAATCCTATGAGAAGCCAGTTGACGCTATCACCATTGATTTGGCCCTTCAGTAGTGTGAAGAAGTACAAGACGTCCCTCCTTTGTAGGAAGGTTTGCTTGGTTTTCAAAAGGATGACAAGGAGGCCAAACTACAAAATGTCCCATGGACATGTTTGCATATCACAGATAGTATGGCCTACATTCATAGCAAGAACAGTAGGTAACCATGCATTAAATCTGGGGATTGGAAAAAGTAGGAAAAAAGTAAGGAAGCATACTGAAACCGCATGATGAAGTAGAACCAATAAATTTACTTTAGTAGTTAATGAGCACCGTGATGTGAAGGTGTGCATGCCCGTCATTTGTAGCTGGTATTAGAATGTCATTAGGTCTTCTGCGTCACAAGTAGTCAGTGGAAGTATGACGTTTGCCTTCTGAATGGTGACTACTAACTCAAGTGGAAGGCTGTTAATGTGTTAGATTTAGTAAGTTTATATTTGGTCATGGTGACTGGACTGGACAGCGATGAAGGTTTTCACAGCCCATGCTAACATCTGTAGGGGAGATTTTAACACCGCTATGCTATTGTGGAAAAGTTGAGCTTCAGTGATCAGTGTTGTATTTGGTGAAGGCTCAGTATACAGACACAGAAGTCCATTTAATTAGTCAGGCATGCAGCTTAATCCTCTATTTTACTCAAGTGAGTGCCAAAACAAAACTAATGGCGTCACCATTCGTCAGTCCAACTCATAATGGGATCGATTTCCCCATTTACAATACATAGGCAGTTATAAGATCTGGTATTCTAGTGGATCCAGAAATAATCTGAATATAAGAAGAGCAATTCCAGATGATCTAATTTAAGGAATAGTTACTTATGGAACAATGTTATAAATGTCACCAATTATATAGGTTTGTCCTATTTTCCTTTAACTTTTGGAAAATTGTTGAGTTTTCAAATGTAATGTTACAAATGGTAAAAAAGAATTACAAAAGGAAAATTAAAGAGTATGCCTGAAAAATAATGTGTAACTGCAAGGGAATAATATGTGTAAATCAGAATTTTATATATCCCCATACACTAGCAATGTATACATTGGAGATCAAAATTAGAGAACAACACACAATTCCCTAAATGTTGCGGTCATTGTGTCACCTATGTGATTGCTTTCTAACATGAGTAAACCAGCAGTATTTTAAGCTTATTTCATAAATTTAATTAATTCTAAAACACAAAATAAAAATGTAAATGAGAGAAATGAAAAAGATCACTGATCAAAATTAGAGAACACTTTCAGATACCGGCAAGTTATTGGTGTTAATCTGGCGCCTGGTGCAAATTTCCTTAATTATCTGACAAACCCTATGTAACTGGCAGCCTAACTTTCCAAATTGCACTGACTTTTCAAAAATGGTGTGCTGTTCCAAAGTGACTGAAATCCTCCGGCAGCAGGTTATCCAGATGAAGGCCAAAGGGGTGACCCTATCACCCATAACAAGAGGAGTTGGTCGTTCCAAGTCTGTGATTTTGAAAATATCTTACATCTTTACAATATCACAAACTCACAAAATCATCATAATACTTTACACATACATAAGCCGTCTACTTTTATTTTTGGCTCTATGGGGAAATATCTTCCTTTGTATGATGCCAAATAGAAACAATGGGCAGTGGTGCTCATCTCTGGCCGGAACCTTTAATCTTAAGGCTACTTTACACACTGCGATATCGGTCCCGATATCGCTTGTGTGGGTACCCGCCCCCATCTGTTGCGCGACATGGGCAAATCGCTGCCCGTGCCGCACAACATTGCCCAGAGCCGTTACACATACTTACCTGTCCGGCGACGTCGCTGTGACCGGCGAACCGCCTCCTTTCTAAGGGGGCGGTCCGTGCGGCGTCACAGCGACGTCACTGAAGCGTTACTGAACCGCCGCCCAATAGCAGCGGAGGGGCGGAGATGAGCGGGACGTAACATCCCGCCCACCTCCTTCCTCCCTCATAGCGGCCGGGAGGCAGGTAAGGAGAGGTTCCTCGTTCCTGCGGTGTCACACGCAGCGATGTGTGCTGCCGCAGGAACGAGGAACAACTTCGTTACTGCTGCAGTAACGATTTTTAAGAATGGACCCCCATGTCGCCGATTAGCGATTTTGCACGTTTTTGCAACGATGCAAAATCGCTTATCGGTGTCACACGCAACGGCATCGCTAATGCGGCCGGATGTGCGTCACAAATTCCGTGACCCCAACGACTCCGCATTAGCGATGTCGCAGCGTGTAAAGCCCCCTTTAGTCTATGGAATAATTCCTAAGATTATTGTTGTTGCTTAAGGCTGCTTTACCCACAACGATATCGCTAGCGATCTCGTTAGCGATGTGACACGCCCAGTTCATTGTTTGCCGAGATCGCTCATAGGTCGTTTTGTAGCTGTCACACGTACACATCTCACAAATGACGCTACATCGTTCAGCGATATATTGTTTGACCAAGGCGGTCGTGTGGATGTTGTTCGTCATTGGCAGGGTGTCAAACGTAGCAATATGTCTACTGCGTTCAAAACGACGAACAATATTTTGAAACTGGACGACGTCTCAACGATTTTTACCCTATTTGCGATCGTTCGGAGTCGTACGTAGGTGTCACACGCAACGACGTCGCTAACGATGCCGGATGTGTGTCACGAAATCCGTGACCCCGACGACATGTCGGCAGATAAATCGTAGCGTGTAAAGCAGCCTTTAGTCCTATAGCCCCTAAACCTCAATTGTACCCCATCACCCTTGATTGGTAGTGTGTGGCATTTTTCCTTGTCTCTAGGTGTGATTGTTCCTTTTTTTTACAGAAGCGATAGAATATATATTTTTTTCCACTAAATCACTAGTATAAGAGAAAAATAATAAACTTTGAATGTATCTTATTAGATAAACATCTCTTTTTAAGCCACTTCTTTCCCTCGCTCTTCTGTACTGCTCATTCTGAATTTCATACACAAGTCATGCATCGAGAGCTGAGGTTGCATATTGCCTATAGAAATCAATGGTGTGGGAGATAATGGGAGATAGGAGTTGGTAAAGGGAGGCAGACACAGACATTAAAAAATGTAGTTTCTTTAGTAGGTCCAATGTTGGGTTTACACTGCTCTGTACTGCCGTATTTTGTCTTAGATACTGCTTCTATGTATGTGCCAGAGAGATAGGCAAGCAGGATCTCTTCTTCTCTATATGTGCTGTGTATGGGGTGCATCATAGCAGGCGATCTATGACACACAAAGCTATGGAGTCTGTTAAAAATGCAGGATGAAGGTCATATAATAACTAGGGATGATCGAATACCTCAAATATTCGGCTACGCCCCTATTCGACGAATATGTCGCTGCTATTCGACTATTTGCGAATATTCGATGCGCAATGTAAGTCTATGGGAAACCCATAGACTTACATTGCGCATCGAATATTCGCATAGCGGCGACCTATTCGTCGGATATTCGCAAAGCTGAATATTGCCAAATATCTGTGATATTCGATCATCCCTAATAACCAATAATAATATTATTTCTGAGATACGTACATAATATTTTCTGATGGAGATTGTCATAAACATATTCTCCAGTTACAAATTAATCACCCCCAATATGTTTTAAATGATGCATGTGCATCACTACCATGGTTTTTGAAAAACAAAATTCCATGTATTTATCTAAAAAAAAAAAAAGTTTAAATGCTTGGGTAAAACTAGTACATACCTTTGTTTTCAGTCATGAGGGCAGCCTTATGCTGGGAATCAGTCATTTCACTCATGTGCAAGTAAAATTATTTTTTTTTAACTTAGTCTCACCTCCTGCAGTGTAATTAATTATACACAGGTCCTTTACCAGAAATTCTCTGATGAGCTCTGCCCCTTACAGTCACATGATCATGACATCACACAGGTCCTATATAGACCATTTGTCCAATGCTGAGCTGAGCTCCGTTCATTACAGTCACATGATCGTGACATCATACAAGTCCTGGATAGACCAATTCTGATCCTCTGGAGCTCAGCTGGTCTATGCAGGATTTGTAAGATATCACAATCATGTGACTGTAATGGGCAGAGCTCAGCTCAGCATTGCACAAATGGTCTCTGCTCCCTGTCTAGTGCCGGCACTGTGGTAATGGTTAGACTCCACCTCCAGCTATCATGTTCTCCTCTATCTCACTAGCTCCAGCGATTGTCTCTCGCCCTTTCCAGTCTGCCCGGTTCTAGCAGGAGAATCTCTCAAGCACTCTCTCCTGTGACTGTGTTGTTCAGAGTCTCAGACTATTCTGATGTGAAACTGTGTGCTCTGTAACCTCCTCTCCAGCTGCAGCCCCCACCTTTCTGATGACTCACCAGTAGTTGTCCCAGCAACCGGGAATTTCCCAAGCTGTCTGGCTTCCTGAGTTGTGTAACTGGCTGACTCACTCCATTGTGTAAGCTAGAAAGACACCAATGGTTAACTCCTTCATCACCCGGGATAAGCATTGCACCTGAAATGAGATGCAATACCCTATGGCACCTGAAGCCTCAGGGGTGCCACACACTACATTTGCACAATATCAATTTATACTTTGGGGTGTGGGTGTCGCTGAAAATATGATAATATCCTTTGGTGGGCCAAGATTGTGACATAGTAATTGGCACATTTGGAGGATTATTTTTGAGCCAAAAACATGCCTATTTCTTATGGAATGATCACTAATAAATCTATTAAACTTTTTGGATGATCTGTCCTATGTGTACAATGTTGGGTAAAAGTAGCCCCATTTCACCAGTGTTTTTCCCATTGGAGCACCTGTGAATGTACGCCAATATATATAGTCAATACTGATCTCACCAACCTTGGAGATAGTGTGGGCAGTAGGACACTGGGACCTGTGGAGAGTAAAGAGAACTGTAACCTTTCTATGAGCCCATGCACAGCTTCCTCAGCATATCTCCTAAATTTCAGGTTTATTGTCCCTTTAACAATGTAGATGTAAAAATGAAATCCTCACTTGTTTATTAATGCGGATGAAACTGATAACATCCAAAAAAAAAAAGAACAAGCAACAAAACACAGAAAACCCTGCAAGTTCTCTGAAAATTTATTGAATTCTTTGTCTTTTTGATGAAATTGCCAGTTTAATTATTTTATTTTCACAATATGAAGATATAATAATTCTCCAGTGTCAAAACATCTCCACGGCTGATTTTTTTTTAATGTCTTATATAATACATATCTACTAATTCCTCGCTAGCTATAGTCAGTGAAACAAAGCAGCCATTTACATCTCGTGCACGTTGTAAGTCTTCCATTGTCAAATCATTGCAGAAATTAACTAAATGAGAAAATAGCTTGTTATCATCTGAGCCATATCTCCTCCTACTTTCTTCCTTGCACTTAGAAGTACCGTAGCTGCGCTACATATGATATGACATAGTATGTGGGCTTTGACAGTACTGCAATTAGTAAATTCAGATTAAAACATGCAGAAAATCATGATACAACTTCTTCTGGTAATCTTGTCTCTGTGTAGCGATGGCAATTACGAAGATTAGGAAAATGAACAATGAGGATATTACAATGCATAATATTTTATTGCATAGAAATTTCTATAAGATTCTGATAATAGTGCAGTATGTCATATTGTCACATATAAGGCATTCATGAATATTCATGCACATGTATTTAAAGGTGTTCTGCTCAAATGTCATAATTGAGAAACTGTGAGCTCTCCTAGATTTTACAAAATAATTACATTTTCCATAAATTATACATTTTATAAAACTTTGCATTATGCAGTTCCTCTGCTATTCTTAAAGAAAAATTATCAATAAGCTAGCTGTAGTAACCGGCGTTGCCGGGGATAGTAACTAAATCTCCCCCTCTCTCCCTATCTCCCTCTCTCCCTCTCTCACACTCTGCCACTCCCCTTATCTCCCTCTCTCTCCCACTCTCCCTCTCTCTCCCACTCTCTCTTTCTCCCTATCTCCCTCTCTCTCCCACTCTCCCTATCTCTCTCTCCCTCTCTCTCATACTCGCCCTCAATCCCACTCTTCTTCTGTCTCTCTCCCTCTCTCTCCCACCCTCCCTCTCTCTCCCTCTCTCACACTCTGCCATTCCCCTTATCTCCCTCTCTCTCCCACTTTCCCTCGCCCTCCCACTCTCCCTTTCTCCCTATCTCCCTCTCTCCCACTCTCCCTATCTCTCTCTCCCTCGCTCTCATGCTCGCCCTCAATCCCACTCTTCTTCCGTCTCTCTCCCACTCTCCCTCTCTCTCCCTATCTCCCTCACTATCTCTCTCTCCCACTCTCCCTAACGCCCTCTCTCCCACTCCCCCATCCACCTCTCTCCCTCTCCCCCACTCTCCATCTCTCCCTCTCTGTCCCTCCCTTTCTGTTCCACTCTCACTCTCTCCCTCTCTGTCTCTCTCTCTCCCACTCATCCTTCTCACCGCCAAAATCATATTAAGGCTGGTGTCCCACTTGCGATTGCCTCACTTGATTCTCGCATGAGTTTTACGGTGCATCACCCGTCACAGACTCACACTCTGCTCTCAGGAGCGGGTTGTTTACATGCATCTCTATGCAGCTGACCCGCTCCTGTAAGCAGAGTGTGAGTCCGTGACAGGTGATGCACCGCGAAACGCGCGTGAGATACACGCAAGGCAATCGCAAGTGGGACACCAGCTTACCTGACACAGAAGCTTCTTATACTAAGAATACCATTTGTTGCATATAGCAACCAATCAGAGCTCCTATTAATGACCTGTAGCAAAATAGAAGCAGAGCTGTGATTGGTTGCTATTGGTATTCTGATAAATATCCAGGCTAACTGTCAAAACAGCCAATATATTACCTAACACATCCAAACAGTAAAGAAGCATTTCTTTTTTTGGTGAATAACTGTAAAGTGCAGGGTTAATATTTTCCGTCAAATCATAGTCTCTGATGTTTCCTGAGTCAAATGAGGTGTCTGTGCAAAATTTTGTGAGCGGACATACACACATACATACATACAGACACATACATACACTCAGCTTTATATATTAGATTGACAGCTTGGTCTTACAATTCCTTTGTGGAAATGGCGTGCCTCTGGATATTCAGCACTGATTGGACAATGTTATATTATGGGGGGGGACCACTGGGGTGATTGCCTCGGGTGCAGAATTCTCAAGAACGCAACATTTCAAAAGACAAAAACAGAAAGTACTACTTATTTTTACTTTCAAAATTGTGCACCCCTAAAGAGTGGTGTCACCAGCGCCAAAGAAATGGGCCAATGAACATGACCCCGGCTACTAGCCAGACCTTCTATCTCCAGGCATTTTTAACTGTATTGGCATCAATATGTCACCAATACAAGTAGATGCTGTAGTAGAGCAGGGAGCTAGAAGCTCCCTGCCCCACAACTCACCATCCTGTAAACATCAGGTTTCTGTAGGATTGTAGCCTACAAGACGTCGGGTGATGCAATAAAGTGATGGCATTGTGTCGCCTGTGTCTGCCACTTAGTGAAATGGATGAAGAGGACATGGTTGCATGCTTTAGATAAGTATACATTTTATTTTTTTTGCTAGGGGTGGCTCAAAGGTGCCAATATTGGTTTTGGAGGAGGCACTATTACTTTATAAGAGGTAACTTGGGGTATTAATAATTTCTAAAGTGGGCACTCGGGGTACATTAAGTTAGAGGGCACAATACCTGTCTTTGTCTGGGCTTCCCATACTGTGATACTAAGATCCCTATCACACATCAGTTTTTTGCCATCTGTCACAAACCATCAAATTTTGAAAAAAACGGATCCAGCGACTGATGCCGCTGGATCCGTTTTTTTCTCATTGACTTGTATTAGCGAGGGATGGCCTCACGTTTCATCAGTCATTCGACGGATCTGTCAAAACATGTTTGTCCGTCGGACGGAGGCGACGTCCACAGTAATGTTTTTTGTGTACGTCAAAAAACCGCCAGCGACCGATCTGTTGCCGTCCGTCGTTTGGTAGAATGGAAGACTATGGGCGCAGGATCTGTCGTCATCCGTCAAACGACGGAATCTGGCAACGGATTCTGTTTTTTTTTAACTGAGCATGCTCCAAGTATTATTTAGCCCCCAGCTAGTCGGATCCGTCACATCAGTTTTGCCACAATCTGCGGCGGATCCGTGGGCAAAATAGATTGTGACTGATGGCAAAAAACTGATGTGTGAAAGGGGCCTAACACAGAACTTTCCTGAACTTATAAGAAAAATGTGACTGAAGGGAATAAATGACATAAAACAACAAAAGAGCCAGTGCATACTTAGTGTCTCCCCTGACACCCCAACACTGCTCCGCCAGTGCCCTTGAAGGTCTCTGTTTCTTCTATTGCAGTGGTCACGCGGTGTACACTCATGTGACCATATCAGCCAATCGTTCAATCACTGGTTACCTGCTATGCTTTTTGATAGGATGTTTGGGGATTACATATGCTGAAGGCAGGTGTTACTTTAAAGTCAATTTTACTATATAAAATGCACAACATACAATACTTTTCTGTGGTTGTCTTTGAGGTCCTACAGTCAATGGCTTGTGAATGAACTTGCAGGCTGCAGCCAATGAGTGGCCATGTGGTGGTTCATGAAGTGGAACTGCAGAACTAGTGTTGAGCGAGTAGTTGACTATTCGTAGTCGCTATGCTGCTAGAGAGTACTGTCCGCTACTCACATATTCGTTACGAGTAGCGAGCGCAATGTAAGTCAATGGGAAATATTCGCTAAGTAGAGAGTAACCCGAAAGTCGTACTATTCGCTACTCACATGAAAAGTATGGCTATCGGGTTACTCACTACTTAGCAAGTATTTCCCATTAACTTATCCAAGAGGAAGAAGGAACCACTGGCACTATTCAGCGAGCTAACCGCTCTATCCACTTAATCCAGGCTTATGATCGCACTATATGGCAGTTGAATCCATAGCATCTTGACCACGGTGCTCTTTCCAATAGACAACAATCCACATAGTCCATGAAATAGAGACGGAAGGCACTCACCAATTAGGCTCAGTAAAAAAGTTGTTTATTCGACCATCAGCAGGGACCTGATGGTCAAATAAACAACTTTTTTACTGAGCATAATTGGTGAGTGCCTTCCGTCTCTATTTCCCATTGACTTAGATTGCACCCGCTATTTGTAACGAATATGCGAGTTGTGGACAGTACTCGCTAACAGCATAGAGAGTACGAATAGTCAATTACTCGCGCAACATTATGCAGAACGCTACTTATAGGATTTCTGAAGCCAGTTTGCAGAATAGATGAACAGATAATTCATGATGTCCACAGGCTTCATGCTTACAGACAGGTATGATTTTCCTAAATGCACTAGCATTTCAGAGAAAATATGATTTGAAAATCCCACTGGGGACCACAGGCAGAGTTGAGACTAGTTTGTCGCTACATTTGGGCGGCTTCTCCCTGCGGGGGTCTACTTAGCAGGTCCCTCCAGGTGTGTGTCTGTCAAGCACCTCTAGTTCTAGTAGTGCTGAGTAAAATCTTCAATACTGGAACGCTGCAGAGAAAAGTATGTCTGGCTCAAATTGTGCAGCCAGTCTCGGATTCATGCTTCCCACGGATTGAGCAGCATGAATCAGCTGAAAAGTTCCTTTTAAACCCATCCGAGGCTGAGCACCAGTTACTAATTCCTCCCTAAGGGTCTGTGCGCACTGGGTAGATGTGTTTATTAGGAAAATTCCACACCCTCTGGCAGACTTCTGTACCTGTGGCAAATAATGCACCCAAAATCCGCATGCGGTTTTACCACGGTTTGTTGCGGTTTTGGTGTGGTTTTGCTGCGTTTTTGCCGCAGGTTGGTCCCTGCGGTTTTTAACCTATGGCAAAACTGCAGGTAGCTGTGGAAAAGAAGTGACATGCTGATTTTTCTGTGTAGATTTTTTCCATAGACTTCCATTAGATGTGGAAAATCAGCAGCTAAAAAATGCACATGCTTTTTGAAAGAATTTCTGCAACAAAAACATATAAAAAAATGCATGTGATCCATCAATAGGAATGTCAATAAAGTGCTGTCAAAGCCAAATACCAGGAAGTTTCAAAAACAAAGCAGCTTTATTTAAAGGGAACCTGTCAGGTGCAATATCCAGCCAGAACCACGAGCAGTTCTGGATGCATATTGCTAATCCCTGCCTAACCGTCCCTGTATACACTAGCATAGATAAAGAGATCTATAGAAAACTTTTTCTAAAGATCTGTTATCATATACTAATGAGGCCAGGGACTAGTCACAAGGACGTTACTTCACCCGACTAGTCCGCCCTCTTAACATAGTAGCACGCCCACAGGGGTGTGCTAACATGCTACTCAATGCAGCAGCATCAACGTTTACGTGCGTACCTGTGTCCACTGTCTCCACTGTTCAGAAGTCCTGGCACTTCCGGTCATGCACACTAGACCTGGTGATGCTGCATTGATTAGCATGTTAACATACCCCTGTGGGCTTGCTACTATGTTAAGAGGGCGGACTAATCAGGGGATATAACGCCTTTGTGACTAGTCCCTGCACTCATTAGCATATCATAAAGTATATTTAGAAATACTTTTTCTAAAGATCTCTTTATGTTTGCTAGTGTATACAGGGAGAGTTAGGCGGGCTTTACACGCTGCGACATCGCTAGCAATTGTTAGCGATGTCGAGCGCGATAGCACCCGCCTCCGTCGCACGGCTGATATGTGGTGATCGCTGCCGTAGCGAAGATTATCGCTACGGCAGCGTCACATGCACATACTTGCTCTGCGGCGTCACTGTGACCGGTGAACTGCCTCCTTTCTAAGGGGGCGGTTCGTTCAGCGTCACAGCGACGTCACAGCAGCGTCACTGAACCGCCGACCAATAGAAAAGGAGGGGCGGAGATGAGCGTCCGGAACATGCCGCCCACCTTCTTCCTTCCTCCTTTTCCGGTGGACGGAGGTAAGGAGATGTTTGTCGTTCCAGAGGTGTCACACATAGCGATGTTTGCTGCCGCAGGAACAACAAACAACATCGTACCTGCAGCAGCACCGATATTATGGAAACGAACGACGTATCAACGAGCAACAATTTTGCACATTTTGGCGCTCGTTGATCGTCGCTCATTTGTGTCACACGCTGCGATGTCGCTACCGGCGCCGGATGTGCGTCACTAACGACGTGACCCCGATGATATATTGGCAGCGATGTCGCAGCGTGTAAAGTACCCCTTAGGCAGGGATTAGAAATATAAACTACTCGTGGTTCTGGGTGCATATTGCATCTGACAGGTTCCCTTTAAATCATGACACACCAGAGACAAAAAAATACAGCTTCAAAGAAGAAATAAAAATGCACACAAAAACGCAATTAAAAAAGTAACCTAATTTGCAAAATAGGTGTAGAAAATCTGCAACATGAAAATCTCATGGTGGGAACGTGGCCTTATTAGTGTCTCTAGTCAGGATATATTGCGATAATTTGTCAAAAAATGATGTAAGGTGATTGCAACTCTAATTTTCCAAAAGTCCACAAGTGTTCTAGTCTAAATATACCCTATCCCCCATCTCATTGTAGATTGTGAGCTCTCACGAGCAGGGTTGTCTTTTTTTCCATACTCTAATCATTGTATTTTCTATAACTGTTACTTGTCTGTATATGATCCTTCTGAATTGTAAAGCGCTGCGGAATATGTTTGCGCTATAGAAATAAAGATTTTTTATTATTATTATTATTATTATTATTATTTTTATGATATGATGGTTTTAGGTCATTGCTCCACTTTCGTCTGCACTTTTTTTTTTTTCAATAAATCTCCACCATTGTACTCTACATACAGGGTGTAATACCCATATGAATCACATCTTATTAACATTTTATTCTTTTAATATACTAAGTTTTATTCTTTTTTTCTTAAATAAACCTTATAGGTATAGCTGCCATGGATAGTAAAACTAATAAAGTGATGAACTAAAAGCACAAAAAAAAAAAACACAACAGTTTGCTCCTTATTTTCTACAATGAAGGCTTTGAAACCATTCCTGGCCCAGGGAGATTTCTGCCACTTTGAAACATTAAGCCCATAAGCTGTTTTTACATGCATTATGTGCCATTTAGATGAGTAAATGGTTGCTAATTTATTAAAACATTGCATACGTTTGGTGTGTTTAGACTGCCATCTAGTGGTAGGTTTTGGCACAACACCTCAACAGACAGTCTCGCGAACAGTAGATGCTGTCCATTTCCAGGTCGCGAAAACTGGGTTGGCAACCATCAAAAATTCCAGGAATTTTTGCCCGGTCTGTAAAAAAATATGAAGACATCCGTGATTTTTTTTAAGCTGCAGAAGCTTATACAGATTATTTTGACTGTACTTTCCAGTATTTTACAATTTATAGTGAATACAGCTGATGTCTTCATATTGAAACTATGGGCTGTAGACGTATATCAGTTATAATCATAGTGATTTAAACTGATTTTCTAATGTGTCCGTAAAAATCATTGTCTGTCCGTAATTTTTTGATAAGCTGTCCAGAAAAAGTATAAACTTAAGCTGGCAACCCTGTGGAAAAGAGATGACTGAATTGATTCATAACTAATTGAATACATCACAAATTTTCTGAGAAATATTAATCCACCAAAATTCTACCATTCTGGGATTTGATTTGCATGAATCTAGCAAAATGGGAGAGAGCTGTCTTACATTTTACAATATTCTTGGAAGGGGATGAAAATATTAAAAAATACACTTGTTTGTCCAAGGCCCATCCCTCAACTGTCCTGCCTCCACAGCTTTCCACCCAGTCTTCCACTTCTTCCCTCTGGTCTTTGTATCTTCTGGCACTGACAAGGTCCTATGCGCAGTTACGTAGAGCGTGACGCAGGTCATCCTTCTTAATTATGCAACCCACGCAAGCACCTTGGTAGACAAACTTCATTGACTTGTTTTGCGCCACATGTGACTGAGATAAGTCTAGTTAGTAACAGAAGATCTGAAGGCTGGAGGAAGCGAGTGACGGACTAGCTGGTTAGCTGTGGTGTAGAGTGTCGTGGGGCAGTAGTCATATTCGAAGGATTGACTCCAGACGCCCCAGAACGCTACATGAAAGATTTAGTTCTGGCTAGGTGTGAGGACTTGTGTAGTGTTGGCCATTTGCCTACGCAGGCCACATGTTGCTGCTGGCATCGGCTGGCCAAGACCAAATGACAACTTGTTTCTACAAGGAGACCAGCAGTTTGTTTCAAACAATGGTGCCTTCCTCAACTGTCTTTTTTGATTAATAACTTCACACCGGGCACATATCTTCCAGCATGTTTCAATTGTACAAGGCATATTGAGACAGATTCTCAATTTCTTCTGGGTTATTTCCGCTCTTACTTATCCTGTGAGTCCCGGCACAACCCGGCTTATCGTTACAATCCAATTTGTGATGGTCACCTTCTCTTTCAGTGGCTCCTAGTCCAGTCTTCTTTTAGTGGAGAGGGTTAGGGGTTTTGCCACTATCGCCAGAGTAGAGCATCGTGCTCCCAGATTTTTCCATATCCACGTCTCTTCTCTTTGTAGAGGAGGGGGGTAAAGGGTATCCACTAGTGCCAGAGTAGAGTCTTTTGTTCTCGGATGCTTCATAGAATCATAGAATGGTAAAGTTGGAAGGTACCTCAAGGGCAATCGGGTCCAACCCCCTGCGAGTGCAGGCTTTCCTAAATCATCCCAGCTATATGTTTATCCAGTTTCCGCTTGAAGATTTCCATTGAGGAAGAGCTCACCACCTCCCGTGGTCACCTATTCCCCTCCCGTGGTCGCCTGTTCTACTCCCTGACTGCTCTCACTGTCAGAAAGTTTTTCCTAATGTCTAATCTGAATCTCCTTCCTTTAAGTTTCATCCCATTACGTCTTGTACTTCCTTGTGTTAATAAGAACAGGGTGGTTCCCTCTGCAAGGTGACTACCTTTTAGATATTTATAGACCGCTATTAAGTCTCCTCTCAGCCTTCTCTTTTTCAAACTAAATATCCCTAGTTCTTTTAGCCATTCTTTATATGACATGGGTTGCAGACCTTCTACCATCTTGGTTGCTCTTCTCTGGACTTGCTCCATTATATCAATGTCTTTCCTGAATTGGGGCGCCCAGAACTGTACACAGTATTCCAGGTGGGGTCTGACCAGGGCAGAGTATAGGGGAATAATGACCTCTCTTGATCTAGATTCAATGCTTGTCTTGATACATCCCAGAATTGTGTTGGCCTTTTTAGCTGCAGCTCCGCATTGTTGGCTCATGTTGAATCTGGGATCCACTATTATGCCCAAGTCCTTTTCCCGAGTGCTATCACCTAGTTCTATTCTTCCCATACTATATATGCTTTTTACATTTCTTTTAGTATGGAGGAGACTCCACTTCGGGAAAGTCAACTCTGCTCATATTAGTTTGAACCGACCGGTTACCTTTTAGGCTTTGGGCCTAGTCACTAAAGTCCCGTTCTCCAGACCCTTCTATCTAGACGTCACTCAGTATGTATGCCGGTCTCCAGCCTCAATTTTCTCTAGGGTTTTGTGTCTTCAGTCAGTACTCACGCTATCTTGACTCCGGTCCCCTTCTTCTCTTGCTGCCACAAGTCACTCACTGTATGCTAGCTTCATGACCTACCGACTATCCGTCCGTATCTATTACATACTAGGTCTTTACTAACTTTTCTAGAACGAACCATCACTTACCCTATCAGTTAATCTGTCCTATTGTGGGCTAGTCCCAACACTTAACTATTTCTTACACTACAGTCTGGCAACCACATATACAAGTGCTATGCAATATGCATGGATACATTACAAATACATCACATTACATCTTACATTACAATACAAACCACACATCACAGTATCTACAAAGGACGCATGACACAGTTTACATTACAGTAATTGATAATACATTATCACGATTGGTGTCTTCAAAGAAAAGAACACGATGGCACCCAGTCAACTTTCTTACAATGGCGGCAAGACAAGTGAGGGGTGGGCCAAGGACTGGGAAGTGCAAAATTTTACGATCTTTTAACCTCTTCCTTCCTCTTTGTTAATTATGCTTTGGAGTTTGGAGAGCATAAAAAAATGTATTTTCAAGACGCTTTAAATTCAAACTAATTTTTATTTTGGATAGAATCGAATTTGATGGTTAATTTGAGCGAATTTGTCACAAACAGATTTTGGGAGATTCACTCATGTCTATTGCTGAGTAAATTTCTTCCTCAGAAAATGTAAAAAAGACCGTCCTGTCTAATGTCTTCTTAGGTGGTAGATAGGCCTTGGAGAAATCAAAATCACCAAGACAGGGGCACAACTGCTACCTCAGTATGTCATTCATTAATAGTTTTTGGTGACTTGCTCATCAGTTGGAAACCGATTTTTATACACTTGTTTTACCGAGCCCTTATTGAGGTTTTCTGTCCAAAAACAGGAAAAAGTCATGAAAACCTTCTAAAAGAAAAACTAACTTTGCTGCTCATAGCAACCAATAACAGAGGAGCATTCATTTTACCACAGCCATCTCAGAAATGAAAGCTGAGCTCTAATTGATTGCTATGGGCAAAAAAGACAGTTTTCCTTTTAGACTAAATTCTCATGACAACTAGTTAATGAATTTTTGAGGTTCTAGATTTTCTGCAGATTTTCTGCACCAATTAACAAAATTAGTTTTCTTGTGGTTTTATTACATGCTTTTTTGTACAGTGGAACCTTGGTTCATGAGAACAATCCGCTCTGGGAGTGCGCTTGTAAACTAAGTTACTCGTCTAGCAAAGCAAAATTTCCTATAGGAAATAATACAAGCTCAGACGATTAATTCCACAACTTGTTCAATGTCCCATCCTGGTCCTCTATTGTGCCATTCCACATACACACAAACACACAAAAACACACGCACGCACACACATATTATGCTCACCTTACCTTCCGTTCCATCGCCAGACTCCTGATTCTTTTAGTTCTCCGGTACAGGATATCAATCGGGTAACCATCGCGACCGATGCTAGAGCTTCCGCTGCCAGAGCACTGACGTCAAAGGCAGGAGCTACTTGCCTCTGATTGGCCAGTGCACTGCCTTTGAGTAGCGGCTGACAGCGGAAGTTCCTCCATCATCGCCATGGTTACTCGATACAAATCCTGAACTACAAGAACCGTGAGGCCGGCGATGGAACGAAAGGTAAGGTGAGCATAATATGTGTGTGTTTGTGTGTGTGTGTGTTTGTGCGGACTGCTAGAGCGGGTGAGAGCGCGGTGAAAGTTACTGGTAAACCGAGGTTTCACTGTATTTCTTTTTTTTCAGCTGTGTCATTTGTCAATTTTTGGTTTGTCAGTTTTCTTTGCTTTCTTTATTGGAAAAATCACATGCATTTCCAGTGCACATTCAATGTAGAAACGCGCTAACGTGTATATGTAACGCCCTGGAAAACCAGGTAGATGTACACATAGGCCCCCGCATAACACCTATCCCACAAAGGGTTAAATCAGACAATCTGAAACCCTAGTCACCCCCCCAGGGAAGGACAGACACACCAGTGGGCAGAACCAGGCGGTTAGTAAACGCCCACCTAGGGGTCTAGACAGCCCGGGGCGGGAAAACAGTCAGTTGAGTTTACGTTCAAGTTCAAGTTGGAGTGGAGGTGCCAAGCTGACAGGTGACAGGGTCGGAGCCCTGACACCTTTGCTAGGTGTGCAGACGGTAGCCAGAGTCTGCAGGAGACGGGAAGACGGCTGCCAGGTATCCGAGGTGGACCGGGACAGGGTTGTAGCCTGACGCTACCGTCACCGGAGAACCAATCCGGAAACCGTGGGCACTGACGGCCTAGCTAATTAACCAATTGAGGGCAGGATTTTAGGTCCTGTCCCAACCCAAGTCCTGAAAAGTAGACAACCACCCAGCGAGAGGGTTAGGGCAACCGCCAGGGCCTGTAGATCAAAAGGGGCAGCATCAGATGGGCACGGCTCCCAACAAAAGGACCGGGAGCGGACTCCCGTGTTTCAAACCGGGAGATCCTACCTACAACACACTCAGTCCAGAGGAGAGAGACTTTGACTACCAGCCCGGGTGTGGGATCAGATACACCCGTCTGCGGCAGCCAGCCACCATCTCCTTGGTTTACCACAAGACTTGTTTTTTATTCGACCGTGAGTAACATCCCCGGCTGGCCAGGTGCGCCGGCCCCTGCAATCACCATCCTCAGCATAGAGACATTGGGCCCCGGGACATCCATCCCTACCCACGGAGGGGTTAACATCCAGCTGCCAGCCCAACGTCCCCGGGAGTCCTGCAACGGCAGCGGTGGTGCTGCATCTCACCACACACCGTGGGTGGCGTCACAGACATTTTACAACCAATCCCGTATAAATACGTCCCCCTTTATTCGGAGTGTCCGTGCGACCCCCGGGTCCGGAGAACCCCTCGAGCCGTACCGTAGATCCGGATCCGAAAAGCATTGGCTGCTGGCACGGGGGCGCCACATATACGGTATTTACCTATGAATTTTCCTCATCTCCTTAAATTTTATGGCTACAATCAACAAATAAAACACATGTTTAAAACAAGAGAAACTGCAATGTTGCGGATTCTAGCAAAGCACCACAGGTCAGCTTATGCAGTGGAAAAAAAACACAGCGGACATGAGATTTCCATAAAACTGTAAATACTTTACTTGAACAGTAAGATGCTGTGTTTTTTTGTGCTCTCCAAATACTTGTCCTAAAAACTTAGCTGTAGACCACATGTACACGTTGAGTATTTGTTGAGTTTTTTACCTCAGTATCTCTAAGGCCATATGCACACATTGAGTATTTGGTGAGTTTTTTACCTCAGTATTTGTAGCCAAAACCAGGAGTGGAACAATCAGAAGAAAAGTACAATAGAAAAATGTGCACCACTTCTGTATTTTTTCATGAACTCCTGATTTTGGCTTCAAATACTGAGGTAAAAAACTCACCAAGTACTCAACGTGTGCACGTGGCCTTACAGATGCTGAGGTAAAAAACTTACCAAATACTTAACATGTGAACGTAGATTACAGATACTGAGGTAAAAAACTTAGCAAATACTCAGCGTGTGCACATGACCATGGACAGTTTTCATAAATGAGGCCCATTACTGTCTGTCCAATGAATACGGGATAAATGATAAATCAACAGGATTGCTTAATAGAATCAGGGACCCTTGTGTCGCCTCCTGACAAGCTTGACAGCTGGAGCAAGGAGTATTAAAAATGTTGGATTCTCACCCAAATCAACATTTGTCTTTATAGACAATGGATAAGTAATATCGTAATATGAGTAATACAGGTTTTTGACAGAATTACCAATTTTATGGGGTTTTTTCTGTGATAAGAACAATTTTTTTGTCACCATTAGTGATGAGTAAGCACTACCATGCTCGGGCGCATGGTATTCGTAACTAGTGATGAGCAAGCCCTACCATGCTCTGGTGCTTGGCACTCGTAACTAGTGATGAGCGGGCACTACCATGCTCAGGTGCTCGGTACTCATAACTAGTGGTGAGCAAGCACTACCATGCTCGTTTGCTCGGTACTCGTAACTAGTGATGAGTGAGCACTACCATGCCCGGGTGCTCAGTACTTGTAACTAATGATGAGTGAGCACTACCATGTTCGGGTGCTTGATACTCGTAATTAGTGATGAGCGAGCACTACCATGCTCAGGTGCTTGGCACTCGTAACTAGTGATGAGTGGGCACTACCATGCTTGGGTGCTTGGTACTCAGAACAAGTGATGAGCGAGCACTACCATGCTTGGGTGCTCAGTACTTGTAACTAGTGATGAGTGGACACTACCATGCTCAGGTGCTCAGTACTGATAACTAGTGATGAGTGAGCACTACCATGTTCGGGTGCTCTGTACTCGTAACTAGTGATGAGCAAGCACTACCATGCTTGGGTGCATGGTACTCGTAACTAGTGATGAGCGAGCACTACCATGTTCGGGTGCTCGGTACTTGTAACTAGTTATGAGCGAGCACTACCATGCTCAGGTGCTTGGTACTCGTAACTAGTGATGAGCTGGCACTACCATGCTCAGGTGCTCGGTACTCGTAACTAGTTATGAGCGAGCACTACCATGCTCAGGTGCTTGGTACTCGTAACTAGTGATGAGTGGGCGGCAGGACCCTAGGGAAGATCATACTCCACGTTGGTTTTCTAGAATCTGCCTGGACGGTGAAAGTTTCAAGCTTCCCTGGCCACAAAACGCCCTGGAGCACAGTGCCATATAGGATGACTTCAGACCCAACAGCGGACCTGCGGCTCTTGCATAAAGGGACAAGAGTTCTACTCGTGAAACCCAGGGTCCCCTCGTAGCTTCAAGCCAGGGGATCCACAGCACAGGTGTTACAAGGCGGAAACCCACCAAGCACCACACCGGACTAACCTCTAAACGGGTTCAGGTTCGACGGAGCCAATCACAGCAAGTGACAAGTATTACCCGGGTGAGCAGGACAGCACTAAAAATGAGTAAACAACCTGGAATCGCAGCCATAGACTCTGTCTCTTCATTACTGGCACAGCTGCTCCGGGCCTCGACGCCCGCCATCACTACTCCCCTAATAATCCTCCCTATGGCCCACTCCACCTGTGGGGAGCAATACCATCTATAGCTGCTACCACCATGTGCCCCGGAGGACAGCGACAGCAGTGGCGGCCCATTCCCTGGCCGCATACCGCATTTGGCGTCACGACAAACACCTCTCTACTACCCCATCATCCTTCCCCAGCCATCTTCTGTACGCCTCGATGCAACGGAGCCGGGCTGGCCGCCTGTGACCAAAACTGTCGACGGCCCAGCGACGAGTAGGTTAACCACCGGCCCTGTTGGGCGCTACACATACATATAAATATATATAGATGCCAAAGACATTTAATTGGCAGTTGTTATACTATTATTCCTATGGTTACTGTAGGTTTTTTATTATTATACCATTACTATGATTATATTATAAGTTTTTTCCAAACATCCATTTATTCTGTTTTTGCCCAGACCGCAGACCCCCTACGTCATACGTCAACTATCCTAAATGGCTGAATCTCAATTAGCATGGCTACTTAAAGATCAGCTCGGCTGGGAAAATTGCCCAATAACCACTAAATACTTCCCCCACTTTTTAACTTTCCAGTTGACTTTCAAAAATAAACCTCTCCGACCACCAGGAGGATAAACAAGCTACTTTACATATGAATCATGTTCACTAATTGACACCCAGCCAGTAAAAGAATGAATCCAGAGGGCTCACAGTGGGGCGAGAGAGTTTCTCATCCCTCTACACAAGGCACTAAATCTATATGAGAGTCATGGGATATGCGGGACTGTGCCTAGAATACATGATGGCTCTGTTCCGCTACAATCTGCAGATATTTATTAAAAATCTACATTTACGCTTGCTCCAGATTGTTGTTTTTTCCTAGACAAATTGTACTTTATGATAGTGGTAAATTTAGAACAATACTTTTTGCATTTATTTTCAAAAACATCGAAAATTTAGCAATTTTCAAATTTTAACTTTTTATGTCCTTAAACTAGAGAAATATGTCACACAAAATAATTAATACAATTTCCCACATGTCTGTTTTATATCAGCATCATTTTTGAAACATATTTTTTTTGTTAGGAAGTTAATAGTTTATCAGCAATTTCCCATTTTTCCCACAAAATTTACCAAACCAATTTTTTTAGGGATCACATTACATTTGAAGTGACTTTGAGCCTATATTACAGGAAATACCCAAAAGTGACACAATTTAAAAACTGCACCCCTCAATGTGCTAAATAAAAATTCAATAATTTATTAACTCTGTAGGGTGCTTCACGGAAACTAAAGTAATGTGGAAGGAAAAAATTAAAATTTAAACTTTTTCCCACAAAAATGTTGCATTAGAATAGAATAGGAATAGGAACCTGTTCATGTTAGAAAGATAGGATGTGCCATCAGTCCTTTTCATAGATTACAGGGTCATGCCTTCTGATTGAGCACTCCTGCTCTTCAGTCTTAAGCTATTTTAATTCTCCATTTGCAGGTTCCTGCCTGTCCATAAATTGTAGGTTTTTTTAACCCAAAGAGAAGCATTAGTTTGATAGGGACCCAACAAAAAGAGGTCACCTTTGCATTGGCTGTTGGGCTCACATAAGACTGACCATTTTTGTGTGCTAAGTATCTCAATTTTTACATGTACAAAGTAACGAAAATCCAGCGGATCACAGGCAGATGAATTAAAAACTTTCCTTTATTTTCATCACTTTAAAAATGGATAGACAGCATCCACGAGGCACAGAGCATCCACAAGGCACAGTTCATCCAACGCGTTTCGAGATAATGCAGTGTCGTAAGTTCTTATTCATGGATGTTCCATGAATAAGAACTTACGACACTGCGTTATGTCGAAACGCGTTCTATGAACTGTGCCTTGTGGATGCTGTCTATCCATTTTTAAAGCGATGAAAATAAAGGAAAGTGTTTAATTCATCTGTTTGTGATCCGCTGGATTTTCGTTACTTTGTATCTGCTATTATCCCCCTGGGCCTGGGATTTCCGTGCAGGATCAGCTGGTCTACTCCTCAGACTTACACACCAGAACAGTGAGCTGGAAACGTTTCTTTTTTCAAATTTTACACGGTTTTTATAGCAGTAATGCATGTCTATATTCCTATATTCATTGTTACACATCTTAGCACTGCAGAGTGCAACTTTCTCCTATTTGTTACTATTTTTCATATTGCACCTGTTCACATTAGAAAGGTAGGATGTGCCATCAGTCTTTTCATAGGTTACAGGGCCATGCCTTCTGACTGAGCACTCCTGCTCTTCAGCCTTAACCTATTTTAATTCTCCATTTGCAGGTTTCTGTCCACCCATAAATTAAAGGTTTTTAACACAAAGAGAGACTTTAGTTTGATAGGGACCCAACAAGAAGAGGTCGCCTTGCCGTTCGCTGTTGGGCTCACATAAAACTGGCCATTTTTGTGTGATAAGTATCTCAATTTTTATATGTTTTTCATTGCAGTAATGCATGTCTATATTCCCATATTCATTGCTCCACATATCCTATAAGTACAGAGTGCAACTGTCTCCTTTTTGTTACCATGTTTCATGATCACTTTGCACCTGTTCACATTAGAAAGGTAGGATGTGCCATCAGTCTTTTTCTTACTGTATAGAAGGGACCTGTAGAGGTAAAAAAATAATGTGTTCTGAAGATGATGGAAAATAGTCACTTGCATTATGTTTTTCATATGAAGAAGGGCATCGTGAGCTCTTAGTGAGAGAGCGACTGCCACGGAACTGCTGTTTATAGCCAACATAGATGTGTGTGGGTACTGTTATATCACTGCATTTTTAAGGCCATATTCACATGTGCAGAAGTGATTTCTGTTTTTGGATCCATTTTGGAAATATAACAATCCAATACAAGATCAATTTATCAATTAATTTCAAAGGGGATGGGAATATCCTGAAATGTTTTCTGTTTGATTGCAATCCAATTGCATTCCATTTTTTAGCTGGATCAAAACACATTGGCCCCGATTCAGCAAGACCAGAGTTTTTCATTCTAGTTTTGATAAGGGCGTGTGGTGGTTTCAGGCAAGGTGTGAAGTGGCTGGCCTTTCTGTGTGCGCCTTGTCACAATCTTAGACTGGTAAGATTACTAAGATTTGTGGTACAGCAAATGCTGCCACACATCATGAATTTGACTAGTAAGGACTCTTACACCACTGTATTGCTCCAGCTCCGCCCACTTTTTTTGTCCCAAGGCCAAAAATGTCATGAAATCGCCAAAAATTTTAGAGGAGCCTAACATTGTGCCAAAATGTTATGCCTTTTCAAAGTTTTTCTTGTGCCAGGATTCTAGCATAAAAACTTTGACGAATTGGGACCATAGTCTGTGTTACGCTCACCGAGGAGCGGCGAGCGTCCGGAGGTGGACCCACTGGACCGTGCACCGGACTCCCCCGAGAAGGCGACCAGCAGCGAACCCCTATACAGGGACTGTGCGGCGCCTCCCCAGAAGGCCTAAATGCACGGCAGCCAGGAACCGGTAGTAGGAGTCTCTGTAGGGCCAGGTGTAGCAAGGTTGTGACGTCCACAGCCGGCAGAACACAGAAACGGCACCGGAGATGTTCACAGCAGGTGACGTCCACAGCAGGTACGGTACAGATAATGTCCACGGCAGGTAGAACCCGGTGAGTCCACTGTAGGTATGAGCGGTGACGTCCACTGCGGGTATGTATAGATAGTGTCCGCGGCAGGTATGGCACGGTGACGTCCACGGTAGGTATAAGCGGTGATGTCCCCAGCCGGAATGGTATAGATGGCACTACGGTGAGACAAAGGATTAGAACCAGGAATCAAATGCACGGATATCAAATAATAGCACAAACAGCTCTGGACACTGGCAATGCACTAATAGAGGCGTTGCTCGGGCGCCTGCTGCCAGGGGAGGTGAACTTAAATACCATTTGGCAACAGGTGACCTCTGAGGTCACTTCCAGGTAATTGGGCGCTACCACTTTAAGACAGGGGGCGTGGCCTCGTGTGCAGCCTAGAATCAGACATTGCAGAACTGTGTGTGTGCTCTGCAGACAGGAAGAGGCTGAAGCAGCCACAGGAGCATGATGTCTGACCCGGGAGTGAGCAGGAGCAGAGTCATGAGACCGGTAAGAGGAAGGCCGTCGCTGCCTGGGGCTATGACTGGGAGTGCAAGTGGGAGCCATGCTGGGACTGGGCACATGTGAGGGAGCGCGCCCCCCACGGGGTCTGGTGGGACCAGGTGCTACAGTCTGCACAACTTTGTTTCAGCTAAAAAGAAGAATAACAACTGGATCTATTTCATTTTTAAACTGTTGGCTTAAGGGAAATGGATGATAATGGATAATTACTTGTTATATTATCCATTAAGGCCGGTTTCACACTTGCGTTGTTTTGACGCAAACGGAATCCATCACTAATGTAGTACAGTTCATTTATTTACAGTTGAAGCGTACCACCATGCAGGTTGTGTGTTTCATGCAGTACCTGCATATGTCCACAAGATGTCGCGCTTACACTGTAAATAAATTAACTGTTCTGTATGTGTGACGGAACCCATTTCCGTTAAAACAACGCAAGTGTGAAACCGCCCTAACAAATCAATTTTTTAACCACTGCACATGCCCAAAATACTAGAGGAGTTAAGGGCACTTTACACGCTGCGATATCGGTAATGATATCGCTAGCGAGCGTACCCGCCCCCGTCGGTTGTGCATCACGGGAAAATCACTGCCCGAGGCGCACAACATCGCTAACACCCGTCACATGTACTTACCTTCCCTGCGTCGTCGCTCTGGCCGGAAAACCGCCTCCTTTCTAAGGGGGCGGTTCGTGCGGCATCACAGCAACGTCACACAGCAGTCGTCCTATAGCAGAGGGGCGGAGATGAGCGGCTGGAACATGCCGCCCACCTCCTTCCTTCCTCACTGCCAGTGGACGGAGGTAAGGAGATGTTCGTCCGCTCCTGCGATGTCACACATAACGATGTGTGCTGCCGCAGGAACGAGGAACAAACGATTTTTGCCTCTTTTGCGATCGTTTAAGGTTGCTCCAGCCTGTCACACACTGTGATGTCGCTAACGACGCCGGATGTGCATCACAAACACTGTGACCCCGACAATATATCGTTATCGATGTCGCAGCGTGTAAATGGCGCTTTAGGCTATGTGCCCACGGGACTCTGTACCTGTGGATTTGCTGCAAAAAACCTGCGTATTTATCTGGATTTTCTAGATAAATCCGCAGGTTTCAGCATGTCCAGACACTCCCCATGTTATCCTATGGGACATGGGGAGTGTCTGTGTCAATGCTGCAGTATGTGCAGCTGCGAATTATGCTGCGGATGTCCCGCAGCCGCACGTAACTGCATGTCAATTATTCCTGTGGAAATACCTGCGGAAATCCCGGCCCTCCACTATGGAGATAGAGGCCGGGACTTCCGCAGGTAAGTCGCATGAATGTCTGCAGGTTTACCGCATATATTTCACTGACTTCACTGTGTATATTACCCCTGTACTGTGACTTCACTGTGTTTATTATCCCTGTACTGTGACATCACTGTGTGTATTACCTCTGTACTGTGACATCACTGTTTTTATCATCCCTGTACTGTGACATCACTGTGTGTATTATCCCTGTACAGTAACATCACTGTGTGTATTATCCCTGTACTGTGACATCACTGTGTGTATTATCCCTGTACTGTGACATCACTGTGTGTATTATCCTTGTACTGTGACATCACTCTGTGTATTATCCCTGTACTGTGACATCACTGTGTGTATTATCCCTGTACTGTGACATCACTGTGTGTATTATCCCTGTACTGTGACATCACTGTGTGTATTATCCCTGTACTGTGACATCACTGTGTGTATTACCCCTGTGCTGTGACATCACTGTGTGTATTATCCCTGTAATGTGACATCACTGTGTGTATTATCCCTGTAATGTGACATCACTATGTGTATTACCCCTGTACTGTGACATCACTGTGTGTATTATCCCTGTACTGTGACATCGCTGTGTGTATTATCCCTGTGCTGTGACATCGCTGTGTGTATTATCCCTGTACTGTGACATCACTGTGTGTATTATCCCTGTAATGTGATATCACTGTGTGTATTACCTCTGTACTGTGACATCACTGTTTTTATCATCCCTGTACTGTGACATCACTGTGTGTATTATCCCTGTAATGTGATATCACTGTGTGTATTACCTCTGTACTGTGACTTCACTGTGTGTATCATCCCTGTACTGTGACATCACTGTGTGTATTATCCCTGTACTGTGACATCACTGTTTTTATCATCCCTGTACTGTGACATCACTGTGTTTATTATCCCTGTACTGTGACATCACTGTGTGTATTATCCCTGTAGTGTGACATCACTGTGTTTATTATCCCTGTACTGTGACCTCACTGTGTGTATTATCCCTGTACTGTGACATCACTGTGTTTATTATCCCTGTACTGTGACCTCACTGTGTGTATTATCCCTGTACTGTGACATCACTGTGTGTATTATCCCTGTACTGTGATATCACTGTGTGTATTATCCCTGTACTGTGACATCACTGTGTGTATTATCCCTGTACTGTGACATCACTGTGTGTATTATCCCTGTACTGTGACATCACTGTGTGTATTATCCTTGTACTGTGACATCACTGTATGTATTATCCCTGTACTGTGACATCACTGTGTGTATTATCCCTGTGCTGTGACATCACTGTGTGTATTATCCCTGTAATGTGACATCACTGTGTGAATTATCCCTGTACTGTGACATCACTGTGTGTATTATCCCTGTACTGTGACATCACTGTGTATTATCCCTGTACTGTGACATCACTGTGTGTATTATCTCTGTACTGTGACATCACTGTGTGTATTATCCCTGTAATGTGACATCACTGTGTGTATTACCCCTGTACTGTGACATCACTGTGTGTATTATCCCTGTACTGTGACATCACTGTGTGTATTATCCCTGTACTGTGACATCACTGTGTGTATTATCCCTGTAGTGTGACATCACTGTGTGTATTACCGCTGTACTGTGACATCACTGTGTGTATTATCCCTGTAATGTGACATCACTGTGTGAATTATCCCTGTACTGTGACATCACTGTGTGTATTATCCCTGTACTGTGACATCACTGTGTATTATCCCTGTACTGTGACATCACTGTGTGTATTATCCCTGTAATGTGACATCACTGTGTGTATTACCCCTGTACTGTGACATCACTGTGTGTATTATCCCTGTACTGTGACATCACTGTGTGTATTATCCCTGTACTGTGACATCACTGTGTGTATTATCCCTGTAATGTGACATCACTGTGTGTATTACCCCTGTACTGTGACATCACTGTGTGTATTATCCCTGTACTGTGACATCACTGTGTGTATTATCCCTGTACTGTGACATCACTGTGTGTATTATCCCTGTAATGTGACATCACTGTGTGTATTACCCCTGTACTGTGACATCACTGTGTGTATTATCCCTGTACTGTGACATCACTGTGTGTATTATCCCTGTACTGTGACATCACTGTGTATATTATCCCTGTACTGTGACATCACTGTGTGTATTATCCCTGTACTGTGACATCACTATGTGTATTATCCCTGTACTGTGACATCACTGGGTGTATTAGCCCTGTACTGTGACATCACTGGGTGTATTATCCCTGTAATGTGACATCACTGTGTGTATTACCCCTGTACTGTGACATCACTGTGTGTATTATCCCTGTACTGTGACATCACTGTGTGTATTACCCCTGTACTGTGACATCACTGTGTGTATTATCCCTGTACTGTGACATCACTATGTGTATTATCCCTGTACTGTGACATCACTGGGTGTATTAGCCCTGTACTGTGACATCACTGGGTGTATTAGTCCTGTAGTGTGACATCACTGTGTGTATTATCCCTGTACTGTGACATCACTGTGTGTATTATCTCTGAAATGAGACATAAATGTATTTATTATTTTTGTATTTTGAAACCACTGAGTGCGTTATCCCAGCACTGCAACACTACACAGCATGACTGCTCATTGCTGTATCCAATTACTGACCTTAGTAGTCATATGTTTTATATGCCAGCATAACCATTAAACCTACTGACTTCCTGTAGGGGTATGTATGTGATATCATCCCTACAGCACCTTCTGTAACCACAAAAACTGTGGCACTGGAATGGTTATTTATTTATTTATTTTTTTTTTTATTATTATTATTATTATTACATTGGCTGTTGTTAGGCATTTTTTTTCTAACATTCAGACAATAAACATTTAACACAATTTTCAGCAGGATTTCCATAAGATTGGATTCATCTATAGTTTAAAAGCAATGCATGAAAACCACCTTATCTTAGATGTTTTGGTTAGATGGGAAAGAGGATTTGATTTCTTTCGGCCTTGTTTGATGGTTATTGTTTCTTCATATGAAGACAAAAGCTAGTCCAGTGTCACAGAACAGTGAATTTTCTTTTACTTGACTGTTGATGGGTTAAAATGAGAACATCCATGTGCTTCTAATGCTGGAACGACTCTTAATAAATTTTGGGTTGAGGGTGTTTGAAGCACCAGAAAATAGTAGATGTTCTCATTTTAACCTATCACCAGTTTGTATGGACACGAATTAAAAGAAATTGGGCAATTTGTAAACCAAGTATCTCATTTTTTCCAATAGTAGTAATGCAGTGACAACATTCCTATATTTCATGTTTATATGTTTTAGCGTTTTAGAGTGCTGCTGTACATATTTTTGTAACTTTGTTGAATTTTCAGGGTGCACCTGTTCACACCTAGCGGATGTTCTGGTCAGATTAGTATTCTTTTCTGACTGAGCACTCCGCCTTTCTGCGAGAGCATTTCCATTTAGCTGGATCCTACCTGCCCATAACGTACAGGTTTTTTAACCCAGATACAGGCATATTAGGATAGGGTCCCGACAAAGAGAGGTACGTCTTGTCGTTGGCTGTCGGGCTTACACAAATTGGCCAATTTCTAAACCAAGTATCTAATTTTATTTTTTTCCAATAGCAGTAATGCAGTGTTGGGGTGGCTAACAGGGGTCTGTGTAGTCACTGCAGAGGTTCTCTGGCCACAGCACGGCCAGCCATTACTTCTTCACACCCCGGTCGCCACTCCAGTGCAACACAGCCACAAAGTCCATTCATCCACTGAGACAATAAGGCGGGCTTTGCACACTACGACATCGCAGGTGCGATGTCGGTGGGGTCAAATTGAAAATGACGCACTTCCGGCATCGCATGCGACATCGTAGTGTGTAAAGCCTAGATGATACGATTAACGAGCGCAAAAGCGTCGTAATCGTATCATCGGTGCAGCATCGGCGTAATCCATGATTACGCTGACGTGACAGTCCGATGTTGTTCCTCGCTCCTGCGGCAGCACACATCGCTGTGTGTGAAGCCGCAGGAGCGAGGAACATCTACCGGCGTCACTGCGGCTTCCGTAGGATATGCGGAAGGAAGGAGATGGGCGGGATGTTTACATCCCACTCATCTCCGCCCCTCCGCTCCGATTGGCCGCCTGGCGTGTGACGTCGCTATGACGCCGTACGACCCACCCCCTTAACAAGGAGGCGGGTCGCCGGCCAGAGCGACGGTCGCAGGACAGGTGAGTCCATGTGAAGCTGCTGTAGCGATAATGTTCGCTACGGCAGCTATCACAAGGAAATCGCTGCTGCGACGGGGGCGGGTACTATCGCGCTCGGCATCGCAGCATCGGCCTGCGATGTCGCAGCGTGCAAAGTACCCCTAACTCTGACACAAAAGGGTTTCTTTCAATCACTGGAACTTTACTGGTTGGTTTTCTACAGAAATCTACATCTCGAAAATTGCGGGCACTAACTCCAACAATGATGGGGTTCACTTTAGTTAATCGCAAAGTTGAATTTGCAGGCCGACTGCTTCCCTGGCACATGGGACTCAGAGAGAACCGCTAAGCCCCTCATCTCCTCTAAGGACATGACAATACATGGCAGGCTCATCCTCTGTTCTCATGTTCGGTACCCATCCTCTCTTTAGGGTCTCACTAACTTTTGAGGGGGTTCTTTGGGTATTTCGTCTAGGGAAACGAACACCGCTCAGATTGTCTGGACTAAACCTGCTTGCAGGGGACGTAGTTACAGTGAGTCCTCCACTTGCAGGACCCTACATGTCCAGCATCCAAAAAAGCAAAGGCAAAAAAGGCGCAAAATAACTGCCCATGAATTGAGGAAAATCAAGCGTGAAGCTGCCAAGATGCCATTTGCCACCAGTCTGGCCATATTTCAGAGCTGCAACGTTACTGGAGTATCAAAAAGCACAAGGTGTGCCATACTCAGGGGCATGGCCAAGGTAAGGAAGGCTGAAAAACCGCCACCTTTGAACAAGAAACATAAGATAAAACGTCAAGACTGGGCCAAGAAATATCTTAAGACTGATTTTTCAAAGGTTTTATGGACTGATGAAATGAGAGTGACTCTTGATGGGCCAGATGGATGGGCCAGAGGCTGGATCAGTAAAGGGCAAAGAGCTCCACTCCGACTCAGACGCCAGCAAGGTGGAGGTGGGGTACTGGTATGGGCTGGTATCATCAAAGATGAACTTGTGGGACCTTTTCGGGTTGAGGATGGAGTGAAGCTCAACTTCCAGACCTACTGCCAGTTTCTGGAAGACAACTTCTTTAAGCAGTTGTACAGGAAGAAGTCGGTATCGTTCATGAAAAACTTGATTTTCATGCAGGACAATGCTCCATCACATGCATCCAACTACTCCACAGCGTGGCTGGCCAGTAAAAGTCTAAAAGATAAAAAAATAATGGCATGGCCCCATTGTTCACCTGATCTGAACCCCATAGAGAACCTGTGGTCCCTCATAAAATGTAAGATCCACAGGGAGGAAAAATAGTACACTTCTTGGAACAGTATCTGGAGGCTGTGGTGGCTGCTGCACGCAATGTTGATCGTAAACAGATCAAGCAACTGACAGAATCTATGGATGGTAGGCTGCTGAGTGTCATCATAAAGAAAGGTGGCTATATTGGTCACAAATTTTTTGGGGTCTTGTTTTTGCATGTCAGAAATGTTTATTTCTAAATTTTGTGCAGTTATATTGGTTTACCTGGTGAAAATAAACAATTGAGATGGGAATATATTTGGTTTTTATTAAGTTGCCTAATTATTCTGCACAGTAATAGTTACCTGCACAAACAGATATCCTCCTAAGATAGCCAAATCTAAAAAAAAACCCACTCCAACTTCCAAAAGTATTAAGCTTTGATATTTATGAGTCTTTTGGGTTGATTGAGAACATAGTTGTTGATCAATAATAAAAAATCCTCTAAAATACAACTTTCCTAATTCTGCACACGGTGTATACAATGTCTGTTACCTCTGCAGGCGTAGCAGAGCCCTAGACCCCCTTAGAGCAGTGCCAAAATTCCTACATTTCATGTTTACATATTTTATTTTTTCAGAGTGCTGCTATAGATATTTTTGTAACAAAATAAAAGAAGACTCATTGATCCATGAAACTGGACTACCTCCTTTTGACCTCTGATTTATGGCATACAGGCAGATACGCCATCCGTGCTCTGGATCCTAGCACTCATATGCAGCGGTGAGCTGGATTACTTGTTTTAGCATGCGCCAATATTTTTAACAGTCACCTATGGTCACCCAAACATTAGGGCCATAGAACTCTTGTCTTTAATGAATAAATGGGATGCCCTAACAGGGGTCCTTGTTCTCTTAGTCATATCTTAGTAGGCATTCAACTAGGTAGTATCTAGATCATCAAACTCCTTTATTTTAGGTCAGAGACGATATATGGGGGGGAGAAGTTCACCACCGAGCCTCATATCTGGCCTGACACAGTTGTAGCTGTATTCATATCATACATTTTAAATACATGTTATAGAAATGTGATGTGCTATGGATAATCTATGCTTGTTAAATGTTTTACTTCATCTCACTTCAGCAACCCTCACGCTCTAGTTCCTTCTCCACATATCATTTGGGGATTATCTTTTGCAGAATTTATCAATAATTTAGCATCTTGAAGGCAAATGATGTTGAAGCGTTGGACTATATTTCCATCTGTGCTGTCTAAAATAATTTGACGCACTCGCTGTAATAGAATCCATCTTCCCTTGCTGCTTTTTTCCACTGATACCTGAGTGGAGATGAGATCCTCTTCCTGACTCCAGTAATATGTCTACCAGAGGCCGAGGCTCTCTTACATCGGGCACCACCTGGTACTGGTGGCACTGGGGACTTAGGACTTTCTTACGTTCCAAGGCATAAGTGCGACTGCAACCTCTGCACCTTCTAAAACAAGTGTCCCTTGAATATTATGATGATTGCTGGTTATAATTGTTTTTTGCTGAGCAAGTCATAGTTTTTAAAAACACCATTTACCATATTATTACTATTTATTATTATAGAGCCATTTATTCCATGCTATTCCTGCTATTCAATGCCCCTGCTGCAGTCGGACTACTCGGATCCGGGGGTTGCTGTGGCTCAAGGTTCTCTGGACCCGGGGCTCACGGCCACTCAAAAATAAAAGGGGGCTATTTATAGGGGATTTGTGTTCGTGATGCCACCCGTGGTTTGTGGTAAGGGGAGTACCGCCGCTGCCGATGGGAGTACCCGGGGGAGATGGAGTGGGGGAGCAAGATGACGTTCCCTCCACAGGTAGGGGAAGGCCCTGGGACTCTGAATGGTGTAGGCGCAGGGAAGCGTGGTGCAGACCGCGCAGCAGGCAGGACGCAGGGGGGAAGCAGCGTACTCACTCAGGCCGTGTGGATTTTGGTGCGACCATTAAGTAGACACATGAGTAAACCAAGTCTCTGGGTGCCTCTGCCTCTCTGGGGAGCTTGTCCGGGAATCCGTTCCCGTTAGTATTGCTGATGGTCCTGACCTGCCTCTATGTACTGCTGTTTAGACGTTTCTGAGTGATTCTCGACCTAAAGCTTTCGTGGTCCCGCTCCCTATATTTTGATAGAGGAGCTGTGCTCTTGGTGGCTGACACTTGGGATTTCAGTGGGCCGCATGGGTTGGAAAGCGATATCCCCTCGTCGTGTTGGTGCCTTCGATCTCTGAGCTCTTGGGGAAAGTTCATAAAGAGACTATCCTCCACAGGTTAATCATCAGGTTGCGTGAAGCTACTCTTTGATCTAGGGTTTAGTACCCCTCTGTGCTCGGTACCAGTCTGGTTACTAGATATTCTGGTCCCGACCGTTCTCCAAAACTAAGTCTGGTACCTTTCTCCAATACCCTGCGACCGGGTCTCTGACTCCTCCGGTCCCAGACCACCGTCTGCGACCTAGCCAAAGTCTCCCAGGGAGCTACAACTCCCCTCGCTCCTCACTCTCTGAGGGCTACCATTGATCTGACTAAGTATCTTCCACCAGTCTACCTGACCCCTAGGCGGGTGTCCTTATTCCAGCTAGACCACCCACTGGTGTGCCTGACAGGGTGTGGTGTGAGGTGACTAGGATTTGAATGCTGATGGAAGCAATACCAATAGTTAGGTTCCCAGAACCATGGAGGGTGGCTTCTGCACCATAAAGAAAAGAAGTGCAGTTCCCTGGGACACCCTGACTAGTTCAGGGGCATCACAATAGTAGGGACAAGTACAATTATCATAAACAATACAAGGCACAGACTGGTACAGGAGGAGAGAGGACCCTGCCCACGAGGGCTCACAGTCTACAAGGGATGGGTGATAGTACAGTATGAAGAGAGGACACTGCCACGAGGGCTCACAGTCTACAAGGGATGGGTGAGGGTACAGGAGGAAAGAGGACCCTGTTTGCATGGGTTCACAGACCTTGCCCACGAGGGCTCATAGTCTACAAGGAATGGGTGATGGTACAAGAGGAAAGAAGACCCTGCCTGCGAGGGCTTACAGTCTACAGGAGGAGCGAGGACCCTGCCCATGAGGGCTCACGGTCTACAGGAAGAGTGAGGACCCTGTCCGCGAGGGCTCCCAGTCTATAAGGGATGGATGATGGTACAGGAGGAGAGAGGACCCTGCCCGCGAGGGCTCACAGTCTACAAGGGATGGGTGATGATACAGTAGATGAGGGTAGAGATGGTCGTATGGTGCTATATCAGACTGAGGATTACAGCAGGTTGCAGGCTTGTCGGAAGAGGTGGCTCTTCAGGTTCTTTTTAAAACTTGTCAAGCTAGGCGAGAGTCTGATATGTTGGGGCAGAGCGTTCCAGAGTATGGGGGAGGCACGGGCGAAATCTTGGATGCAATTGTACATAGAATTTACTGAAAGACAGGAAAAAAGTATTCTAAGAGGGCGAAATTGTGAGAAAAGAGAAATTCTGCCACTGTTTTTTCGATATTATTTTTATGGCGTGCAACAAGATTCTTCACATCAGTATGAATATGATGATACCAACCTTGTAGTTTTTTTATTTTAATAGTGGCTAAAAAAAATCTTAACTATGTAAAAAAAAACAAAAAACATTTGGCTTGTGTTGCCATTATTGTTATTTTTCCATTGATGGAGCTGTGTGAGGGATTATTTTGTGTGTGCTTGAGCTGTCATTCTTAATGTAATATATAGAAGTACATAAGATATTTTTTACAGCTTTTTATTACATTTTTAAGCATTTTTTATTTTATTCTTCACACTGTTTACCTTATATGTTAATTAATGTTACAGTATATTTTGGTCAGACTTTCAGACAGGGCAGTACTATATACGGTAACCTTTATTTCTTATTACATAGCAAAAAGGACAACTTTAATTTTTAGTATTTTTTCTATAATATTTTTAAAGTACTAGGAAACGTGAACCTGTGATCGTTTGAGCTATATACTGTAATACTTTAGTTTTGCCGCATATGATACAAATCACAATCTCCTATGAAGCTCAGGCAGAGGTTGGACTGCACATGAATACAAAGATGGCATCGATAGGGTTTTTCAGCCATGGCACCAATTGGAGACTCTTTTCCAACTTTTAAATTACTCTGTCACAATTTACCGTGGCATTCAAAGTGTTAAACAAGCGCCGCTAGATTTGATTGCAGCAGTTAGGTTTTAGGGATTGAGCAACTTAAGTACTGCTATTATAGATTTACAGAGGCTTGGTCAAATGGAGCCAGCAATGGTCATTGCTGTAAGAGGCAGATGCTGGCTGTATAAAACAGCCGACACCTGCTCTGTGTAGAGTAGACCCACACCTGCCTCAATAGTTGGCTATAGTGCAGGTTTATGTTTGAAAATATTTGGCCGCCTGGGAATTATATCTTTATTTAGGCTGTCTGGTGTGTGGTCTGTGTTAATTTGGGAGTTTACTTAAGGGTTCACATGTGTTATTTGCAGTTCAATGGGTGGGGCACTGCACATTTGCATGCTGTTTTTTGTTCCTCTCTTCAAGGCATTGTCCAAGTTCCACTTTATGTTAGGCCTCCTTCACACATCCGTGTCTCTGGAACGTGTTTGGTCCGTTTCCTCACGTGCCAAAGCACACGTAGACCCATTAATTGCGCTCACGTGTGTTTTTGACATGGACCGTGTGTCCGTGTGGAGCATAGATGTGACCGTGTGCTCCACACGTAGACATGTCTGTTTTTCTTCGGCATCACGGGTGTCACACGGACCACACACGGACCACACGGTTGTGATCCGTGTGACACGCACCAGAGAAAACACACGTGTCTGTGAATTAAAAGGAATTTCTATATTCACCTTCTCCAGCGCTGCTGTCTCTGCCTCTGCTGTCACTTGCTTCCGACCACTCATCGCATATTCACTCCACTGCGGGCCGGAAGCAGCAGCAGCAGCGAGGAGTTGGCAGGACTGGAGATCGAAGATCAGCACCACGGACAGCAACGCCAGTGACAGGTGAGCAGAAAGTTCCCGTTCTCCGTGTGTTATCACGGATAACATAAACACGGCACACGGAGAGCAATAAGCACCTTTCACACGTCCGTGAAAACTGTGCGTGATTTTCACGGACGTGTGAAAGAGGCCTTACATAGTTACTGTATATAGGTTGAAAAAAGCCGTTGGTTCATCTAGTTCAACCTTCCTCCACCAATTCTACATTTTGTCATTAAATCATTTATAACCAACAATGTTGTGTACTGAGGAAATCATCCAGACCTTTTTTGAAAGCTGTTATAGTATCTGCCATTACTACCTCTTGTGGTAGTGTATTCCACAGTCTGACCGCTCTAACTGTAAAGAACCCTTTCCTATTTAGTTGCTGGAATCGCTTTTCTTCCATTCGCAGTGTATACCCCCTGCTCCTTAGTATTGTCTTTGGAAGGAATAAGTCATGTGCCAGTCCTTTATATTGACCACACATGTATTTATACATATAAATGAGATCTCCTCTGAGACGTCTTTTTTCTAAGCTAAACAGATCTGACTTTTTCAACCTCTCATCATACGGGCGGTCTCCATTCCTTGTAGTAGTCTAGTTAGCCGCCTTTGAACTGACTCTAACTTCTGAATGTGACTTCAGATTTCTGAATCCTCAGTGTGCGCACCGCACACCGCTTGATTCTTCAGTGCCAGCTACGAGAACGTGCGGTCATGTGACTAGGCTTTCATACAAAGCCTGACGGCCCCTTTCAGGATGATGTTGTCGTCCCTTTTCTAAAGTTGGTAAGTATGAGATACATACACTGAGCAAAAATATAAACACAATAGTTTTGTTTTTACTCCCATTTTCCATGAGTTGAACACAAAGATTTAGGAGCTTTTTGTTGTTCACAAAAGGCCTTTTTCTCTCAAATATTGTTCACAAATTTGTGTGTTACTGAACTCTTTTTATTTGCTGAGATAATCCATCCACCTAACAGGTGTGACATATCAAGATTCTGATTAGGCAGCATGATTATTGTGTCGCGGGCGGAGGAGGGGACGCCGCGCTCTCCCTACTGCTCGGGTCCGGCTGCCGCGCGGCTGCTGCGGCCTGCTGCTGCTGCTCGGTGGCTCGAGCGATGGGCCGGATCCCGGGGACTCGAGCGGCGCTCCTCGCCCGTGAGTGAAAAGGGGATTGGTTTTGGGGATTGTTTATTGTCCGTGACGCCACCCACGGTTGTGGTGATTTGTTAACACCACCGCTGTTTTGTATGGGGAGCCCGGGAGTGATGGTATGGAGCAGCCAGTTGTTGATGTGCCCCTCCGTGGGTAGGGGTTGTGGTGCTCCCGGGGCCCAGTGATGGGGTTGAGATGGTGGGCAGGCGGGTATGGGGCCTGTGGAGGTGCAGGGGCGCAGGGACAGCGCTGTGCCGCACGGCACGGAGGTACTCACTCAGCCAGTAAACACGACACAGTTCTCGGTAAACAAACGGCTGGTTGGACGGGTCCCTTGGACGGTTCACGGTGCTGATGTTCCCTGCAGTTAGCGGTGACGGTCTCTTCCCTGCACGTATGATAGTCTCTTTGGTAGCGATGGGTCCCCACCGGTTACCCGCTCCTCGGCTTCAAGCTGGGCCGAAGGAGCCCTACTTTGCCCGCAGGCGCTGGACCTGGGAAACTGGTGCCCTGGCGGTGGCGGTGTCTCCCCTTCACGGTCGGGCTGTTGCCTTCAATCGGGACTTGGTTGTTAGGAGACAGACGTCCCCTTCACTGACGGATTTGGCAAATTATGGCGACTCCTAGCCTTGCCGGGATCCGAAAGGCCCCTGCCCTGGTGCTGACTGTTCTTCATATACTGCTCCGGTACCGCCGGGTCACCACCCGTCCGCGGTCCTTCCAGCAACCTCCGAGCAGTCCCACTGCAGACTATCACCGCCGTCTGCTGATCTTGCTGTCACAGTCCGGGGCACACACCCGGACCAACTTCAGGCTTTACTACTCTCTTTTCTGCCACTTCAGCTTCTCTCCTTTGCTCCACTACTACTTCACCTCCTTCTACTTTCACTTCCCTCACTCAACTCCACCACTCAACTGCCTGGTTCTTCCCGCCTCCAGGGCTGTGAACTCCTCGGTGGGCGGAGCCAACCGCCTGGCCCACCCCCTGGTGTGGACATCAGCCCCTGGAGGAAGGCAACAAGGATTTTGGGTTAGCTTAGGTGTTCCTGCAGGGAATGTGGGGTGCGTGTGGTGTTGTGACCTGTGACTCCTGGCTTGCCCAGGGCGTCACATTCCCCCTTAGCAAAACGCAGACCGTCCTCGGGCTGCCCGTCCAACACCGGTTTTATTTTCCTTTTTGTTTTTCTGAAAAAAGATAAAACGGTAACATATATACAACTTATGACATCATCCCACATCGGGAGGTTCAATGCTTAAACGTTGCAAACAGTGTACGGTTACTCTCTTACCGCTCTCTCCCACCCAAGCAACCTGGCCCTGATGCTGCCCCTAAAGCCCAGGCAGCACCCCTTGACCCCAGTCCAGCACAAGTTACCCGAGCGGGATCTGTCCTTCCCCTCCAGAGGGTAGCCACCGGTTCCTGTGGTGGCTGGGCCCCAGCCTGCTCTGCTGTGGGCCCTCCCTCCAACCTGCCTCTCCGGAGGCGGTAAATGCGGAAACGGTAACGGTAACACAACTTATTTACAAGCCACTAATGTTTGTGGTTGCCCTGCAAGTTCACGGGCTTGTCCATGAGCAGTTCCTCATGCAAACTTTTTAAACGGTCCCCACGGGGACAACGGTGCCGGCAACGGCCGGTTTCCAATCACGGGTGACAATCAGGTGAACTTCATCAGTTAATTACTTAATTTTCAAAACTTTCAAACTTGTAAACATACTCAGACTGGTGGTCCCAACGGGGACGGTGCAACGGTGCTCCGCTGCCGTTATTCCGGGTCCTCAACATCACCTGAGGGAGGGGGTGCGGCGCTCACATGGGACTCCTGGCTGCCCCTTAGCTTTGCATCCAGCGCAAACCACCCCCTCTCCCCACAGTGCCGGGTGTACTGCACGATGTCACCCGGCATCAAGTTATGACCGGGATGCTCCTCAGGCAGGTGGGCATTAACATCCCGCCGGGCTATAAACACTTCGGCCTCCAGGCCCGGTTCGTAGATGAACCCATAGCCCCGGCGGACATCAAACCGCCTCACCTGCCCTTCATACAGCGGGCCCCGGACACGGAATGTTGCCTGACGGAGGTTCTCCTTTTCCCGGATTGCACGGGCCACCAGCTCCGCTTTCTTCCTCTCCCTTTCACCGATCTCCGGGCCCAACAGTACCGACTCCCTGTCCCAGTACGGCGCTGCTGCGAGCTCCGGCGCACGGGTCGGGCCCCGCAAGACCTGCTTGACATTGCCCACCGCTGGTACTCTGGGCGTCAGGTCCTGCGGTGACGTGGCCTTAGACGCTGCCTTGCATCGGCAACCCAGCGCAACCTCAGCCGAGGTGTGGGGGATGGGCACAGGGGCTTTCCGCAGTTGGGCCTTCGGCACGGAGCGGGTCATCGGCTCCGGCTCGGGGACTTTCTAGGGGGACGCCTCCGGTTCGGCTTTCGGGGCTTTCCAAGGCAGCACCTCCGGTCGGCTGCGAGCTCCGGCTACAGGTCGGTCCGCTGGGGCGGACGGGCTGGGTATCGCTACCGGTTGCGGTGGTAGCGGGCCTAGTGGCGGGGTCACGGCTTCCGAGACGGGTGGCGAGGGAGGCAGCGGGGGAGAGGGCTTGGGCCGGGTCCCTCAGCCGCAGCGGCCGGCCCCTCGGGGACATAGGGGCGTGGGTCACTCACCCTCCCTTCCTCCGCCTCCTCCTCGCGTCTCCGCACGGTTGCTATAACGTCCGCCATGTCGGTCTCCCACTCCTCCATGAGGAGCTGCAACTTGACCTGCAGCCTTTGGTAGAGCTGGGCGGTCCGGATCTCCACCCACGCAGCGGTTCCAGGCGCGGGGGCTACGGTGTTGCGGGACGGCATCCACATGCTGCTGGCGGCTTCTCCCAGGAACAAGATGTCCGCAGAGTCCTGGCGTCCCTGCTTTTATAGCTGCGTTCACATGCAGCCAGCCGCCATCGCGTCTCCCTTAGCTTCTTTCCGGCCCCTCCTCTATCGGGGCGGGGTTTTGGCCTTCGCGCCTCTGCTACTCGAGAAGACGCTCGAGCGGGAACTTTTCGCGCCAAAGATGGCGGCTTCTGAAATTTTCCGGCCGGATACCTCCGGCGGTCACAAGGCGCACCTCTACCCAACGGCAGAGCGGTAAGATCCTATTCGTGACACCAAGTTGTCGCGGGCGGAGGAGGGGACGCCGCGCTCTCCCTACTGCTCGGGTCCGGCTGCCGCGCGGCTGCTGCGGCCTGCTGCTGCTGCTCGGTGGCTCGAGCGATGGGCCGGATCCCGGGTACTCGAGCGGCGCTCCTCGCCCGTGAGTGAAAAGGGGATTGGTTTTGGGGATTGTTTATTGTCCGTGACGCCACCCACGGTTGTGGTGATTTGTTAACCCCACCGCTGCTTTGTATGGGGAGCCCGGGAGTGATGGTATGGAGCAGCCAGTTGTTGATGTGCTCCTCCGTGGGTAGGGGTTGTGGTGCTCCCGGGGCCCAGTGATGGGGTTGGGATGGTGGGCAGGTGGGTATGGGGCCTGTGGAGGTGCAGGTGCGCAGGGACAGCGCTTTGCCGCACGGCACGGAGGTACTCACTCAGCCAGTAAACACGACACAGTTCTCGGTAAACAAACGGCTGGTTGGACGGGTCCCTCGGACGGTTCACGGTGCTGATCTTCCCTGCAGTTAGCGGTGACGGTCTCTTCCCTGCACCTATGATAGTCTCTTTGGTAGCGATGGGTCCCCACCGGTTACCCGCTCCTCGGCTTCAAGCTGGGCCGAAGGAGCCCTACTTTGCCCGCAGGCGCTGGCCCTGGGAAACTGGTGCCCTGGTGGTGGCGGTGTCTCCCCTTCACGGTCGGGCTGTTGCCTTCAATCGGGACTTGGTTGTTAGGAGACAGACGTCCCCTTCACTGATGGATTTGGCAAATTATGGCAACTCCTAGCCTTGCCGGGATCAGAAAAGCCCCTGCCCTGGTGCTGACTGTTCTTCATATACTGCTCCGGTACCGCCGGGTCACCACCCGTCCGCGGTCCTTCCAGCAACCTCCGAGCAGTCCCACTGCAGACTATCACCGCCGTCTGCTGACCTTGCTGTCACAGTCCGGGGCACACACCCGGACCAACTTCAGGCTTTACTACTCTCTTTTCTGCCACTTCAGCTTCTCTCCTTTGCTCCACTACTACTTCACCTCCTTCTACTTTCACTTCCCTCACTCAACTCCACCACTCAACTGCCTGGTTCTTCCCGCCTCCAGGGCTGTGAACTCCTCGGTGGGTGGAGCCAACCGCCTGGCCCACCCCCTGGTGTGGACATCAGCCCCTGGAGGAAGGCAACAAGGATTTTGGGTTAGCTTAGGTGTTCCTGCAGGGAATGTGGGGTGCGTGTGGTGTTGTGACCTGTGACCCCTGGCTTGCCCAGGGCGTCACAATTGCACAGGTGCGCCTTACGCTGGCCACAATCTAAAATGTGCACACAGCACAATGCCACAGATGTCACTCGTTTTGAGGAAGCATGCAATTGGTATACTGACTGCAGGAATGTCACCAGAGCTTTTGCCCCTGAATTGAATGTCCATTTCTCTACCATAAGTCATCTCCTTTGATGTTTTAAAGAACATTGTCCGTTCATCCAACTGGCCTGTCAACCGCAGACAACGTGTAACCACACCATCCCAGGACCTCCACATCCAACATCTTCACCTCTAAGATCATCTGAGACCGGCCACCCGGACAACAGCTGCAACAATCGGTGCAAAACCAAAGAATTTCTGCACAAACTGTCACGAATGTCTCAGGGAAGCTCATCATCTGCTCGTCGTCCTCATCGGGGGTCTCCACCTGACCGCAATTCATTGTCGTAACTGACTTGAGTGGGCAAATGCTCACATTTGATGGTGCCTGCCACAGTGGGGAGATGTTCTCTACACAGATGAATCCCGGTTTTCACTGTACAGGGCAGATGGCAGGCTGCGTGTATGGCTTCGTGTGGGTAAGCGGTTTGCTGATGTCAATGTTGTGAATCGATTGGCCCATGGTGGTGGGGTTATAGTATGGGCAAGTGTATGTTATTGACAATGAACAGAGGCTGTAACGAGATCCTGGGGCCATTATTGTGCCATTCATCCACCACCATTACCTCATGTTACAGCTGATAATACATGGAGCAACGATCTGTACACAATTCCTGGTTCCTGAAAACATCCCAGTACTTGCATGGCGGTGTACTCACCGGACAGGTCACCCATTGACCATGTTTGGGATGTGACAGCCTGGTCAAGTTCCTGCCAATATCCAGTAACTTCACAGCTATTGAAGAGGAGAGGACCAACACTCCACAGGCCACAACACTAACCTGATCAACTCTATGTGAAGGAGATGTGCTGCACTGTGTGAGGCAAATGGTGGTCACACCAGATACTGACTGGTTTTCTGACGTGCCTCAATACTGTAAAACTGCACATTTTAGAGTGGCCTTTTATTGTGGCCAGCCTAAAGCCCCCGTCACACATAGCAATATCGCTAGCGAGATCGCTGAAACGTCACAGACTTTGTGACGTATCAGCGACCACGTCAGCGATGTCGCTGTGTGTGACAAGTGTACCGCCCCGCGGCCTCGGCTGCGACCGCTGAGCCGCTGGGATCCATGCTCGTACTGCGGGCGGTGGCTCGAGCCTCTCACGGACTCGGGGGTCACGTCGCTCTGCAAGGAGGGTTGGCGCTACGCGCGGGGGAATGCGGGTGTTTGGTTTTGGGATGATTGTTCGTGACGCCACCCACGGGTTGTGGTGATGGTGGACACCACCGCTGCAGTGAAGGTACGGGGACTCCCGGGAGAAGTGTAGTGGTGCAGCTAGGTTTTGACCCCTCCGTGGGTAGGGGATGTTGGTCCCGGGGCCCGGTTGGGCGAGGGCTGGGGTGCAGGGCGCAGGGCTGCGGTGCGGTGCGGTGCCGGATGGCACTGGTGTACTCACGATTAAACCACACAGAGTCACTGGTAAACCAAACGGAGGGGTGAACGCGGCCCGCAGCCAGCTGCAGCTTCCTAGTCGGGTTGGCAATGTCCGCCTTTCTCCTGCATCTGTGTTTGTAGTGTGACCACTGTGCCTGGGCACTGGTAGTCCGCTCCCCGGCGTGTTTGTGTCGTAGGAGCCCCTTTTGCCCGCAGACGCTGGCCCTTGGATCTCTGGCCTCTGGCGGTGGCTCTTATCTGGACGGGTTGGGCTGTTGCCTTCAATCGGGAGTTTGGTGGGAATGAACCCCTGAGGTCCAGACTGCAATCAGTTAATATGACTATGGTGGTGGCATATAGCCTAGTTTGGGGTCTGAGTACCCTGCCTGGTGCTCCGGTATCCTGTTGGCTCCCTGGTTCGGTTCCAGCGGGCCGCTACCCTGTCCCGGTCCCTCACGGTTCCACCGATCGTATTCCCGGTCTCCTGCAGGCGGCCACTGCCGTCTGCCTACCTGACTGTTTGGGGGGGTCCTAGGCTCCAACCCAGGCCCCGCGCAGATCCGTACTACACTCCTCTCCACTCTACTGTACTGAACTGAACTGTGTTCCTGCCTCAGGTCAGCAGACTCCTCGGGGGCGTGTCTTTCCGCCTGAATCCGCCCACCTGGTGTGCCTGTCTGACTCTGAGGGAGAAAATCAGGTCTTTGTGGTTGACTGGTGGTACCTTTCTAGTGTGGGGGGGTGTATGTGAGTGTAATAACCTGTGAGCCCTGGGGTCCAGGGCGTCACACAAGCAGCAGCGAGCAGGCCCCTGCTGCGAGGTCGCTGATCATTACAAAACGATCAGGACCTTTTTTTGCTCGTTGGTGTCCCGCTGTGCAGCACGCATCGGCGTGTTTGATGGCAGGAGACCAACGAGCACGAACTCGGTTTAAGCAAGTGCTTTGCTTGGTTACCCGATATTTACCCTGGTTACCAGCGTACACTGCTTACAGGCTGACAGCGCTGGATCCCTACACATGTAGCCAGGGTAAATATTGGGTAACTAAGCAAAGCGCTTTGCTTAGTAACCCGATGTGTACCCTAGCTACGTATACAGGGAGCCAGCGCTGGCAGCCTGTAAGCAGTGTACGCTGGTAACCAGGGTAAATATCGGTTAACCAAGCAAAGCGCTTTGCTTAGTTACCCGATATTCACCCTGGTTACCAAGTGCAGCATCGTTACACAAGTCACTGGTGGCTGGTCGCTGGTGAGATCTGCCTGATTGACAGCTCCCCAGCGACCATGTAGCGACGCACCAACGATCTCTGCCAAGTCGCATCGCTGGTAAGATCGTTGGTGCGTCGCTACGTGTGACGGGACCCTAAGGCACACCTGTGCAATAATCATGCTGTCTAATCAGCATCTTGATATGCCACACCTGTGAGATGGATGGATTATCTTGATAAAAGATAAAAGAAATGCTTGGTAACACAACCTTTGCGAACAATATTTGAGAGAAAAAGGCCTTTTGTACATAGAAAAAGGCTTAAATCTTTGAGTTTAGCTCATTAAAAATGGGAGCAAAAATAAAAGTGTTGTGTTTATATTTTTGCTTTATAGATATGAGATTGACCGATAAATAGATAGATGATAGATACCTTTTTTTCTATATACATGGCATTCTGAGCTGATTATACTCCCTGGTTACGTATAGATCCCTGTTCTCCCTGGAGAGAGCAATAAAACCTGAGCATATTGGTGTCTGGGCAGGGAGCCAGGTTTCATTGTAGAGACCTGCAGGGAAGCAGCTGCCCAGAGCCCAGTCTACCAAATAGGTGCTCAACTGATTACAAGGACCATGAAGTCCTGTGCTGGTCTGTCAGGTGCATTATATTGTTATGCTGGACTCTGGGCAGTGGTTTCTCTGTACCTGCCGACATATTTTCATCCATAATCCATTTAGAGCCAATGTATGCACACTGGTATATGTACTCATTAGTCTGATTTTGAAAGATGAAACAATTGATTGAAACACTTTATGGAAACTGTTTTTACACCATTAATTATGGTACATTTTAGGTTGAAGAGAAAGAACAAACAAAAACAATAAAAAAGCCAGATCGGGACAGAGAGAATATGAAAGAGAGAAAGAATCAAAGAAAGATGAAGAATCGTTGAGAGAAGAAAAAAACAAAAGGGAGATAGAGATCAAGAACAGCAAAGAAGAAAGCAACCGCAAATACAGAGTGAAAAAAATGGAAAAAGAAATAGAAGGTGACGAATAGGGGAGAGAAAGTGATCGGGAATGAAAGAGAAGACGAGAGAGGGCACTAGGGAGTAATGAGCTAGATAGTCAAAGACAATGGATGACAAAGAGGAGTATAAGGATAACAAAAGAGTGACAGAAAATAAGAGAACAAGATAAATCAAGAGAGAAGGCAGTCACCGGGGTCATCATTGTAAGGCTTGGGGAGTAATTAATTAAAGGGAACCTGTCAGGTGCAATATGCACTCAGGACCACGAGCAGTTCTGGGTACATATTGCTAATCCCTGCCTAACTATCCCTGTATCTGGTAGGATAGATGAAGAGATCTTTAGAAAAGTATTTCTAAAGTTCCTTTATTATTTATTATGTTAGTTCCCTTGGCTAGTCGGCCCACATAGCATGTTAGCATCCCCTTGTGGGCGTGCTAACATGCTAATGAATGCGCAGCAATAGCACACATTCCTCACTCTTGATGGAGGCCAGATGGAGGATGGATGCGCACTGTTCATGATCCAGAGTTCCCCGCACTTCCGATCATGTACACTAAATTGATGCCGAGTGTAAGCTTCCCGACTTCAATGAGGTATAGTGCACATGACCAGAAGTCCCAGGGACTCCGGATCATGCGCAATGCACATCCATCCTCCGCCGTCCGCCATCAAGAGTGAGGTATGTGCCCACAGGGGTGTGCTAACATGCTATGTGGGCTGACTAGCCAAAGGAACTAATGCCCTTGCAACTAGTTGCTGGCCTCATTAGCATATAATAAACGAACTTTGGAAATACTCTTTCTAAAGATCTCTTTATCTATGCTAGTGTATACAGGGACGGTTAGGCAGGGATTAACAATATATACCTAGAACTTCTGGTGGTTCTGGGTGCATATTGGACCTGACAGGTTCCCTTTAAAAAATAAACTCTGCCATATGTTTAAAGGTATTTTCCAAATCACTTAAATGCTGATTATGAAAATCTCCCTTTAGTATAAGTAAATATTTGATTCTGATGCTGAACATAAAGGGTTCCTATCAATATAGACATGGAGTTTTATCTGTAGGGAGCACATTATAGAGCATAAGAAACAAAGTAGATTGATATATTGGTTTTTATGAATAGGTTAAGTATAAGTAAGTTTTTACTTGAGTTAAAGCCATTCTTTTTATGCTCATGAGTCTATTGGGAGGAATAATTCAACTATAATTACCCTATACATATAGGACGAAGGTTGGTTGATCCTGACATTAATCAGTCAAGAATTTAGTATGTATGGGGAGGCCTTTCGATTTTCTTCCGACAGAAGACGAGAAGGATAAAGAATCAATGATTTCCGACAGCGGATCCTTTTGTTCTCCGTGAGATAAGTCACTGCCAGAGGTGTCAGCAGCAGCTCTCTCATAGAGAGCATAGGAACAGTTGGTCGAGCCAAGCATTTCTGGGTATCGGGGACTCATGAGAGATAATTGTCAGCTGAGCGATCATTAGGGACAACAGTTGTCTAATGTGTATGGGAGGTTTAAAAGGTTGTTCCCCTTCAAATAACAAACTGCACTCACCTTCCCCTGGTCCACCAGCGAGTCTCCACCACTGCTCCTGGTTTGTGGAATTGATTGGTTTAATTAAACAAGAGAGAAAGGGCTAAAGTAACGAACAAGAGAAAAAGAAAAAGGGCTATAAAGAGTTATAGAGAGAGAATATAAAAAAGCGTTAAAGAACAAGAGAAAAAGAAAAGGGGCTATAAAGAGTTATAGAGCAAGAATAAAAAGAACAATAGAAAATGAAAAAGGGCAATAAAAAGTTACAGAGTATAAAAAAGAGCAGATAAGGACAAGAGATAAAAAAGGGCAATAAAGAGTTATGGAGTGAGAATAAAAAAGGGCAGCAAAGAACAAGAGAAAAAGAAAAAGGGCTATAAAAAGTTATAGAGCAAGAATAAAAAAACAGTAAAGAACAAAAAAAAATAGTGCTATAAAGAGTTATAGAGAGAGAATAAAAAAGAGTAGTAAAGAACAAGAGAGAAAAATAAAAATATCTATAAAGAGTTATATAGACAGAATAAAATAGAGCAGTAAAGAACAAGAGAGAAAAAAGGGTAATAAAGAGTTATAGAGAGAGAATAGAAATGAGCAGTAAAGAACAAGAGAAAAAGAATAAGGGCGATAAAGAGTTATAGAGCAAGAATAAAAAAGAGCAGTAAAGAACAAGCGAAAAAAGAAAGGGCTAAAAGGAGTTATAGAGCAAGAATAAAAAAAAGCAGTATAGAACAAAAGAAAAAAGGCTATAATGAGTTATGAGAGAGAGAATAAAAAAAGCAGTAAAGAACAAGAGAAAAAGAAAGGGCTACAAAGAGTTATAGAGCAAAAATAATAAAAAAGAGCAGTATAGAACAAAAGAAAAAGGGCTATAAAGCGTTATAGAGCAAGAAAAAAAAGAGCAGTAAAGATCAAGAGGAAAAGAAAAAGGGCTATAAAGAGTTATAGAGAGAATTAAAAAGAGCAGTACAGAACAAAAGACAAAGGGCTATAAAGAGTTATAGAGAGAATTAAAAAGAGCAGTACAGAACAAAAGACAAAGGGCTATAAAGAGTTATAGAGAGAGAGAGAGAAAAAAAAAAGAGCAGAAAAGAACAAGAGAAAAAGAAAAGGGCTATAAAGGGTTATAGAGAGAGAATAAACAAGAGCAGTAAAGAACAAGAGAAAAAGAAAGGGCTATGAAGAGTTATAGAGCAAGAATAAAAAAAGAGCAGTATAGAACAAAAGAAAAAGGGCTATAAAGAGTTATAGAGAGAATAAAAAAGAGCAGTACAGAACAAAAGTAAAAGGGCTATAAAGAGTTATAGAGAGAGAATAAAAAAGAGCAGACAAGAACAAGAGAAAAAGAAAAGGGCTATAAAGAGTTATAGAGAGAATAAAAAAGAACAGTAAGAACAAGAGAAAAAGAAAAACAGTAACAGAGAGACACACAAAGGGAGAAAGGTATAAATAAAATTTACAGAATGAGTAAAGAGAGTAAAAGAGGTAGAGTTAAAAAGAGGGGGAAAAGGGATAAGAAATCAGAGTGATAAAGAAGCAGAGAAAGAAAAAGAGGGAGAGCATTGAGGGAGAGAGAAATGAAAAGCAAAGAATCATAGCCTAATACACAATTATTTTATTTTTTTATTTTATTACATTTTTTTTTTACTATTTTCTGTTTACATCTTCAATTTCAACTGATTTGCTACATAGTCAGAATGGGGAGCCAGACAGCAAGTTGTCACTGATGTTAAGTTCAATTCCTATGTATTTTTTTCATTCACGTCAATGTAAAGCACCTCTCTGGTTCGGAGTTTTATGAAGCCTGATTAACTTAGTTTTAAATTAAAATATTTATATATATTTATGTTTTCTTTGCATACTGTATCTAATAGTGAAAATGTATTTTGCAATACATGGTATACTTAGAATTTTGACTTTGACACTAGATAAACCAAGATCAGAAGAAACGCCCTACAGAATCATTTTACAAAATTGGAAAAGCAAAGCATAAGAAATTCTGCTTTGGATCATTAGTTTCTCACAGATGCACAAAGTTTACAGAATTTTCGCTCGAAAATATCACATGTGACCAGCAGATGGCGATCACAACAATGTTTTCAGAAACCGCAGAATCTGATGATAATTCGTTAAGTTTGTAAAATGAATTTCCTCAAAGCTTTTTCGGTTTTGCTCACAAAAGTCATGAAATTGATGCTAAAAATTTTATTTAAAGAAACACAAATAAGTGTGCATTAATTTATACCATACAAATTGTGAGACTCAATGGAGACAGTGATGATAATGCGTATATAGAGATGCAGATTATGATGGTGCCGCATAACCTATACATTCTTAAATACCTTTTATTTAGCAAAATCACATTTGTTTTGTCTTGGGAGACAATAATTATAAAATAAAGTGGCCATTGTCTTGTTAAATTGACAAAAACCTATCCTAGAATATTATTCTGACATTTGCCTATGAGTATGTGCAGTATGATATGCTTCTGTGACCTGGAAATAATATATCATATATACAGTCAAGCAATCTACAGCTCACAACAGCTGCTCAGTATTCAGAAAGACAGGATGAACAGCAGTGCAAGCAGCCTCTACCTATCCTAGCACCTCTGGTATTGCCAGTGTTAGATAGGATAGACAAGGTGGACAGCAGTGTGAGCAGTCTCTTCTTACCATAGCACCTATTATCTCTAGTATTTGATAGATAGGGTGGACATCAGCGTGAGCAGCTTCTTACCTCAGCACTCCTGGTATCTCCAGTATTTGATCAGGAAGATATGGTGGACAGCAGTGTGATGGTCTCGCCTTACCTTAGCACCTATTATCTGTAGCATTAGATAAACAGGGTGAACAGCAGTGTGAGCAGCTTCTTGTTACCTTAGCACCTCTGTTTTTGCCAGTATTAATCATAGTGGACAGCAGTGTTAGCAGTATTTTAATAACAAAGCACCTCTATTTTCTTAAGTATTAGATCAGATACAAAGGATGGACAGCAGTGAAAGCAGCCTCTCACCTTAGAACTTCCAGTATCTCTAGTATTAGATAAGATGCACAGGGTACACAGCAGTATAAGCAGTCTCTTCTTATCTCAGCACTCCAAGTATCTCTAGTCTTAGATAAAAAGACAGGGAAAACAGCAGTGTGAGCAGCCTTTTCTTACATCAGAACCATGGTACCTCCAGTATTATGTTAGATAGACAAGATGGACAGCAATGTTAGCAGCCTCTTACCTCAGCAACCATGGTATCTCCAGGATTAGATTGGATATATTGGGTGGATAGTAGGGTGAGCAGCCTCTTCTTACATCAAATAAGGAATAACGTTTGGAACACCATTCTAAGTCTGAACTGGGTGCAAAAACCTAAAAAACATCACTATGGGGAGATAAGGTATGCACACCAGTGACTATGTAAGGGGAATACATGAAATAGCAGAAACTGCTGTGTGAATACTGACTTGAAAAATCCAATAGCTATATGTAAGAGTGAAAATGTGAAAAATGGAATCTGCATTACTGCCATGAACATATGAATCAAGAGAAATTTAGCTACTGAATTGATTAATGCAATAGAGCCCCAACACTACGCCAAAGTATTTCTCTACGTTGGGGTCCCTAGCTTGTGTGTGTCCTCTCATGCAGTTAAAAAACTTCTTACATCAATACTTTTGCTATCTCCAATATTAGATTAGAGAAGCAGGATGGACAGCAGTGTGAGCAGCCTCTTCTTCCTCCCCCTCTGCCGATATCTGCAGTATTAAATCAAATAGACAGGGTAGAAAGCAGTGTAAGCAGACTTTTCTTACCTAGTCACTTAGTTTTTACTTTTAATTTATAAAGCTAAAACTAAAATTTTGTCAGGACATACACTGTGTATGCAAAGTTCTCTATTACCCATTAAACCATAACTAACTGAGACCCCCACCACACCTCATCGTTAATACTAATAAGGGGCTAGGGTTCCATATATATATATATATATATACTGCACTGCTCAAAAAAATAAAGGGAACACCAAAATTCAAAATCCTTGTGTAAGTGTTCCCTTTATTTTTTCGAGCAGTATATATACAGTGTGCCCACCCATATCCTGTCCACCGCCATTAACTTGAGAACGGCGGCAGCTATAGGCATAGAAGTGGTGTCTAGGTATAGTAAAGTAGCCATGTGCTACGCAATGAAACCACCTATAGCGCCACCTGGTGGAAAGCAACGGAGTTAGCATTTTTATCTCGAAAACAGAACGAGATAGAGAAAAAAGTGAATTACAAAGTTGTAGGGCATCATCAATTCAATACGAATCGACACCTTGCATACAGAAATGCTATGATTAGAACGTGTAAAACTCACAAGGCTGAGGACGTGAAGCGATACCTCATGGAGACCTTCCTACAAGTCATTGGGTATGGTGGCTGCGGTGAGTGGCCTCCACGCTCACCTGACCTGACCCCATTGGACTTCTTTCTGTGAGGTCACATCAAACAGCAGGTGTATGCGACCCCTCCACAAACATTGCAGGACCTACGACGACGTATAACAGATGCTTGTGCAAACGTGTCACCTACCATATTGCACAACGTGCAGCAAGATACAGTATGCGGTCCAGAGTCCGGATGTGCATTGCAGCTGACGGTGGCCACTTTGAGCATCAAATGCCATATGCGTGACCAGCATTCAATGTTTTGGCGGGTCATGGGTTTCATATCATAGCATTTCTGTATGCAAGGTGTCGATTCGTATTGAATTGATGATGCCCTACAACTTTGTAATTCACTTTTTTTCTCTATCTGTTCCGTTTTCGAGATAAAATGCTAACTCCGTTGTTTTCCATCAGGTGGCGCTATAGGTGGTTTCATTGTGTGTGCGCATGGCTACTTTACTATACCTAGACCCCACTTCTATGCCTATAGCTGCCGCCGTTCTCAAGTTAATGGCGGTGGACAGGATATGGGCGGACACACTATATATATATATATATATACACATATTTACAGTATGTGTGTGTGTATATATATATATATATATATATATATATACAGGAGGTGGACCCTCAGTCACTTTACTTTCATGTATTGTATGTGTGCGCACATATGTATGTATTCAATACATACGCATTGTCCATTATTATGAAGACACACAAGGTATACGCATGTGTTACATGTCGTGGCTCTCTTGTTGCAAGGAATGAGGTGGTCCCCCATTCCTTGTCGGCCACGAGCCCTACTGCTCAGCAGCACCAAAGGTCTGGGAGACTGTGCAGTCTGCAGGAGTTGCCTTCTCAGAGACACAGCAGAAGGGTGACACCTAGTGGTTCTCTCCTTGCAGGGAATGGAGCGGTCTCCCATCCCTTGCCTGCCACAAGCTCTCCTGCTCAGCATCATGGAGGCTCTGGGAAGTTGCGCAGTGTGCAAAGAATAGATGCTCAGGGAAGCAGCAAGACTTCCCATGTCTCTGCACATTGTGAAACCGGGGATCCCGCCTTTATGACCCAGAGGCAGGAGGATGAGCATGTGCTCCACGTGACGTCTTCTGATTCGCTCACTGATATCACACGGCCCCATGACGAGGCTGGTGATGTGCTGAATCCTGACTGGCTGGGCCAGGACGTCACGAACCCTGATTGAGTCACGCCCGTCTCGCGCCCGCCCTTGGGTGGAGCTACACCTCCTTAAAAGCTCCCCCTGCCATCATGGCGGGGCACGACCGTCCTTCTATGTTTGGATGTCTGGCAGCGTGCTGCCACGCCACTGTACAGACGTCATTGTCTTTCGTGGGCTTTGCCCTTGCTGCTCAGGCAGCACCTGGTTTGCAGGCCGGGTTCCTGCCTTGCTGCTCCGGCAGTATCTCCTTCAACAGGCCGTGTTCCTGTCCCAGGTGAGCTCCTCGAGTCTCCACCGGACTCACCTGGTTATTGAAAGCACACGTGCGTGGGCACCTCTGTGCTACCCTCGTGCCATATCCTGTGACTCCCGCTGGCACACGTGCGTAGGCACCTCTGTGCGTCCCCGTGCAACAGGTACACCGTACGAGAAGCCCCGAGCCATACAACCCTCACGGGTTAGGGCGGACCGGTGTACATAGATTGTCTGTGACGTTCCATACGATCACTAGTAGCAACCCGCTCACTCTTTCCTGACCATAGCAGCGGTCCCTTACACCGCACAGTGGACCTTGACCGGCGGAAGCTGTCCATTTCCCATCTTGGCACGCTTCCCCGGGTCCCCCTCGTAACACGCATGTATACAGTATAGACTATACATGAATACAGGCATGCATGTGCACATAACATACATAAATACAGTACATATTAACACTTTGCACACAAATTAACTTACTTTAAGCAGGATAGCTGTTTGCTGTGAAAATGTATCAGCAGCAGGACATTGCAGACATCCTCCCCACATTTTCTGCCTTTGCAGGGACTACACTGATATAAGATCCCTTTCACACATCAGTTTTTTGCCATCAGTCACAATCCGTCGAATTTTGAAAAAAATGAATCCGACGACTGATGCCGCTGGATCCATTTTTTTCTCACCGACTTGTATTAGCGACAGATTGCGACTGATGGCCTCACGTTTCACCCGTCATTCGACGGATCCGTCGAAGACTGTTTGTCCGTTGGATAGAGACAACAGCCACAGTATCATTTTTTTGTGTATGTCGAAAAAATGGACACCGACGGATCTGCCGCCGTCGATCGTTTGGCAGAATGGAAGCCTATGAGCGCAGGATCCGTCGTAATCCATCAAATGAAGGAATCCGGCAACGGATTCCGTTTTTTTAACTGAGCATGCTCCAATTTATTATTTAGCCCCCAGCTAGTTGGATCCGTCGGAAAACAGATCCGTCCCATCAGTTTACCCACAATCTGCGACGGATCCATCGATCCGTCGAGAAAATGGATTGTGACTGATGGCAAAAAACTGATGTGTGAAAGGGGCCTGAGTTATATGTGTGAACAGAAGAGCTAAGGAAGATAAAGCAGCCTAAAGCCCACTTTACACGTTGCAATTAGTTGTACAATCGCATTTGCGATGTGACACGCCCAGGTTGCATACGGGATCTATGAGATTTCACGTTGGTCGTTCATTTGCTGTCACACGAGCGTTAGTAGTCTATGTTAAATTGATCAATTTTATGTGCGATCCTTTAGATCATGTGTTCTGTGACGTATGCATTGGGCACCTTTTTTTTTTTTATTTATTGACTTGCCAAGCGTGTGTAATGTGTAGGGATGCGTTTTTACTATGTCATCTGCCATTCAGCTCTGCTACATGGCCGCTAACAGCAGACACAGACAGCCATGTAGCAGCGGTGAATGGTAGTTCACAGCAGACACAGACAGAGCCGCACTGTCAGAATGAACTCGGGTGAACTTAACCCGACTTCATTGTCATGCTGCGGCTCTGTCTGTGTCGCGCCCTGATTAGCGGTCACCAGTGAAGACTCACCGGTGACCGCTAATCTCCTGAGTAACTGAAGTTAGCAGCCCTCTCTCATATACTCACCAATCCCCGATCCCCGGCTCTGCACGGCGTTCACACTGCTCCGGCGGCTTTTACTGTTTTGAAAAAGCCGGCCGCCCATTAAACAATCTCGTATTCCCTGCTTTCCCCGCCCACCAGCGCCTATGATTGGTTACAGTGAGACACGCCCCCACTCTGAGTGACAGGTGTCACACTGCACCCAATCACAGCAGCCGGTGGGCGTGTCTATACTGTGTAGTGAAATAAATAATTAAATAATTTAAAAAAACGGCGTGCGGTTCCCCCCATTTTTAAAACCAGCCAGGTAAAGCCATACGGCTGAAGGCTGGTATTCTCAGGATGGGGAGCTCCACGTTATGGGGAGCCCCCCACCCTAACAATATCAGCCAACAGCCGCCCAGAATTGCCGCATACATTAGATGCGACAGTTCTGGGACTGTACCCGGCTCTTCCCGATTTACCCTGGTGCGTTGGCAAATCGGGGTAATAAGGAGTTATTGGCAGCCCATAGCTGCCAATAAGTCCTAGATTAATCATGTCAGGCGTCTATGAGACACCCTCCATGATTAATCTGTAAGTTACAGTAAATAAACACACACACCAGAAAAAAATCCTTTATTAGAAATAAAAACACACACATATACCCTGGTTCACCACTTTAATCAGCCCCAAAAAGCCCTCCTTGTCCGGCGTAATCCAGGATGATCCAGCGTCGCTTCCACCGCAGCTGCATGGAGGTGACCGGAGCTGCAGCAGACACCACCGCTCCGGTCACCTCCACACAGCTAATGAAGACAGCCGCGCGATCAGCTGCTGTCACTGAGGTTACCCGCGGCCACCGCTGCATCCACCGGTGGCCGCGGGTAACCTCAGTGACAGCAGCTGATCGCACGGCTGTCTTCATTTGCTGCATGGAGGTGACCGGAGCGGCTGTGTGTGCTGCGGCTCCGGTCACCTCCATGCAGCAGCGCTGGATGCGACGCTGGATCATCCTGGATTACGCCGGACAAGGAGGGCTTTTTGGGGCTGATTAAAGTGGTGAACCAGGGTATATGTGTGTGTTTTTATTTCTAATAAAGGATTTTTTCTGGTGTGTGTGTTTATTTACTGTAACTTACAGATTAATCATGGAGGGTGTCTCATAGACGCCTGACATGATTAATCTAGGACTTATTGGCAGCTATGGGCTGCCAATAACTCCTTATTACCCCGATTTGCCAACGCACCAGGGCAAATCGGGAAGAGCCGGGTACAGTCCCAGAACTGTCGCATCTAATGTATGCGGCAATTCTGGGCGGCTGTTGGCTGATATTGTTAGGGTGGGGGGCTCCCCATAACGTGGAGCTCCCCATCCTGAGAATACCAGCCTTCAGCCGTATGGCTTTATCTGGCTGGTTTTAAAAATGGGGGGGAACCGCACGCCGTTTTTTTTAATTATTTAATTATTTATTTCACTACACAGTATAGACACGCCCACCGGCTGCTGTGATTGGGTGCAGTGTGACACCTGTCACTCAGAGTGGGGGCGTGTCTCACTGTAACCAATCATAGGCGCCGGTGGGCGGGGAAAGCAGGGAATAGGAGATTGTTTAAGTAAAAGCCGCCGGAGCAGTGTGAATGCCGTGCAGAGCCGGGGATCGGTGAGTATATGAGAGAGGGGGATAGACTGACATGGACAGAGAGTGAGGGACAGAGATAATGACCGACTGACAGAGATTAGTGCATGACAGACATTGTGAGGCGCTTCAGAACGCAGCTTTTCAGCTGCGCTCTGAAGCAGACCTTTTTTAAGCTGCGGTGCAGAGCGCACACCTGCGCACATAGCATCAGACACCAAAATCGTATGAGGGATGTCACACGTTACAATTCACTAGGTTCTTGCAACAAAACGCTCAATTCTAGAGAATGATACGATGTGTTTGCGATCAACGGTTTTGCGTTCAATCCTGATCGCATGTAGCTGTCACACGCAGATACGTCACAAACGATGCCGGATGTGCGTCACTTACAACTTGACCCCAACGACGGATTGTGAGATATATTGAAGCGTGTGTAGCGGGCTTAAGGCTATGTGTCCACGCTGCGGAGAATGCGCGGATTCTGCCGCGGATTTCTCGTGGAAAAGCCGCGGATTTTACGAAAATCTGCAGCAGCGGCACTTCCCAGCCATTTCAATGGCATTTTGGAAATGCTGTGTCCATGCTGCGGATTTTTCCGCGGCAGATTTGCCGCGGATTTTGATCCGGAAAAATCTACAACATGTCAATTATTGTTGCGGATTTTGATCCGGATTTTGGCTATAGAATTGGGAAAAAAAAAATCCGCACCAAAATCCGCGGCAATTCCTCGGTAAATCCGCACCTTTGAAAAGGTGCGGATTTGCCGGGAAAGTCGCGGATTTTCATGCAGAAAAATCCGCAGCAACATTCTACCGTGGACACATAGCCTTAATGTGGCTCAGAGAGATTTAATGCCTCCATAAGATTCTGCAAGCTGATACATTCAGCAGCAGTGTCAGTGACTATGGCCCACCAGATAATTCTCCAATCTCAGGTGGGCCGGTCCAATACTGGTGATAGATAGTAATGAGCTAATAATTATCGTGACGGTAATAACTCTTAAGTAAAAAGTACTTGGATAAGATTTCCTCCATTTGCCACAGGTTTATTTAATATTTTTTCACGGTGATATATGAAAGATCTGGTAAATGTCACTTATTCAATATGCAGCAATGTATCTGCTCCTATGTCATCGCCTCTTCTGGAGTTTGGGCATTAAGTGAGAATAGACTCCAATATTAAGGATACATATCGACATCTTCT